>NW_017386008.1:964232-980531 GCF_000237925.1 Schistosoma mansoni | reverse complement strand
ATTTTTTTCAAATGAAGAAGACAAACAAAAAGAACAAAAGAATATAATTAGCATCTTAAAATTTAATAAACTTGGATTAATGTTAATTTGGTTATTTATTCTCTGAAGAAGTGGCTTACACTGAGTCACGAAACGTCAGAAAATCTAATTTTTCTACTCATTGGGATATTACAAATGTATAATTTATTTATAACAATCTACCCAATGCTCAATTTATTCAAAATTATCAAATCAAGTCTTGGTAATGATATCTATTAACTTATAATTGTTTAAAATCCTTTGTTTTTCTTTTTCATTTGAAAAAAATAAGTTTTCTACAGTCAGTTATTATCTCAAATGCTGCATCGTACAGAACTGTATTTCTATCATTCATGAATTTCTAATCGTCCTGGATGTATAAGTTTAGGTGAAACTGATTATTTACTTATACAAGATCGATATGACCGTATATATCAATTTGATCCAATCCATAATCTATGGGGTTACGTTCAGTGAATAGTTTCAAATGAAAATTTCCAAAAAGAAAATGTTGGTTAAATGAAAGTAAGAAATTACCACCATATACACCATCACGTTTATTCATGTTAACAAGAGATTTTGAAGTGTACAATTTACAATTGTGATGTTATGACAATTTCAAAAGAATTAAATATACTACTAAAGAATATAAAGAGTAATATAAATTTATGAAGAAGAAGAATTTCACATATGGGTAGATCTACAGGTTATTTATTAGCTAATGAATATGCAATTGGAATAACAATGAATATGATTATGTAAGTTTGTTTCTATGTATAACAATTATTATTATTATTATTGTTTTGTCCTGAACTCTCCTTTCTAGTTCTTCCCAAGTACTCTTTATCCTTCTAATGTCCTTCTTGAATTCCCGGCACCATGTGTCATTTGATCTACCTCGTTTCTTTTTGTCATAAGGATCTGAAGTTAGAGATTGTTTTGTGCGACACCTTGATGATCTTCGCAATGTGTTCTGTCTACCTCCGTCATTTTTTCTAGTTTTCCAGTCATTTAGAAGCTGGCTTGTTCAATGCCACAGTAATTTGTTGTTGATGGTGTTTGGCCAATGGATGTGAAGTATCTTACATAGACATCTGTTTATAAGTACTTGCACTTTTTGATGGTAGTTTTCCCAGTTTTAGCTTTGTACAATAGAAATGTCTTGACGTTTGTTTTGAAAATCCTGATCTTAGTGTCAGCTAATAGTTTTAGTGAATTGCGGATGTTATTCTGTTGTATGACTGATGCCCTTGCTTTTCTAATTTGTTCCTTAACATTTGCATCGAATCTTCCTTGTTTACCAATGATGCTTCAGAGATAAATAAAGGCTTCCGCCTGTTGCAGAGCTTCGCCATCAATTGTGATTTGGTTTCTGCTCACTGTGTTTTATTTCAGGACCTTGGTTTTTCTCTTGTGAATGTTGACGCTGTGGAAGGCACTACTACACTTGCGGACTTAGTCTGCATTTTTACTGTGTATGGGAGAAAAGATCCAAGTTGTCTGCAAAAGCCAAATCATTCACCTGTATGTAAAGTGACCACAGTATGCCATGCTTCTCTGGAGAAGTGGACGGTTATAATCCGGTGAACAGCTAGCAGGAAGAGCAAGGACCGACAGTAGACACTGTTGTCTGATTGTTTCAATGCATGTGTGGGTTGCACCCCATGCACGACTTCGCAATTCAATCCCTCATAGCAGCTCCGTGTTATAGTGATGCTCTTCTCAGGTACTTTATAGTGCCGAAGATGATTCTACAGGGTGTTTGTATCCATTCTGTCGAGTGCCTCGTCATAATCGAAGAATTTCACATGTTGTGATGAGTTCTATTCGACTGAATGTTCAACATTGACCAGCAGTGTCGGTACTTGATCGGTCCTCGCAAAAGCTACCTTCTTAGACTCAAAGTTGGGCACCTACTGAATCTTTCATTTAAGTCTGTGACACGCTGTTGAAAACTTCGCGTGGTACTGAGAGTGATACTGTGCATCTAGTTGTCACATTTAGTAAGATCTCCTTGCTTCTATATCTTGTTGAGGTATCCCTTTCTCAAATTCATTAGTGCTTGTTCTTACTGTTTATAAAAGTAGTAATGTTTTGTAAAATGAGAATTTCACTCATCTTTTTTGGCCCATACGTGTCAATGTGTGTAGGTGATTGTTAGTCACATAAACAACAACTTATTATTAGAAAGCGGTATGTTTTAATCTAAACAACATTCATAATACACTGACTATAGAGTATAGATACAATAGAATACCATATTATTTGAATAATGAGATAGAATGAGGTGATAGACAACAACAAAGTACAATCATTGATATTTCTGTAAACAATTGAGGTCAACAGAAATATGTTTGTGTAATTAAACACTCCTATAATTAATACTGAGAAGAAAAGATAATGAATTCTACTTTGAGAATTTTATAGGATGTAGCAGAAATGTTAGAACTTGGTATTATGTTATATTGAATGGGTTAAATGGAAGAGAATTCTCAATATTTGAAATCGTATTGGTGAATGCATATGACTTGTCTGTTGGTGTTGTTTGCATGAACTAATAATCATTCAGTACTTGTATTTGGTGATTGTGTGATTTGGAATGGCAAATAGAATATGCTCGTCTGTGCTCACCTCGTTGTGTGTTGGTCTAGATTGCCCCTAAATGCCCTGGTACGGCTGAGAGTTGGGATAGTCCGCTCTCCCTCTCGAAATGTTCTCACATGGCCACGCGTATATAGCCTCTGACAGGGAAAGTGGTTAGTTGATTAACATCTCAAAAACCATGAGACTAGATGAATCAAGTTCGAATGTCATAGTGAGTTTTAGTCTCCTTAAAATTGGAATAGTGTATTTCTGATGAATGCTATCTAGTGCGTTATATAGATCAAGGGTTTCTCACTAACTACCTGGAACTACCTAACATCTTATAGAAGCCATCGTAAGTGATTTATCATCGACGTATAGATTAGTGTTAGATACCATTGAAGAGTGTCTCAATGAGTGCTACCATTGCAAACTTCATATTGTCTCCTTGTTCGTTTTGTTTTTTCAAATATATCATAGAGTGAAAGTAGAGTGGAATATTTATAATGGGAACTGGCTTGATAAAAGCAAACCACCAATTTGATTAGTATCGGTGTCCTTTTCTTCAATTAACTACTAAACTGTATTGACTTAATGATTGACCATTTAACTGGCATACAACTGAATAACTTATTAGTTTTAGTACAAATTTTATTATGAAAGTAATTATGGAATATTAGCTACTTTTTCCAGCTATTCTAACTGACAGATTCTATACTGTGATCTGAACTGCTCGACTAGTCACTTGGATGACTTGAGTTGAAGTTCAACTCGATAGGGTAGCAGTATAATTACAATTAAGAAATGATATTTCAAAGAAAAGAGAATAGGATAGTTATTGTTGTGTATCCATACACAGATATTTATAGCCTTGTACAGATTTAAGAGTAATATGTTAGAGATTTCCAAGTAAATAATTCGATCTAATGAGATTTTCACAGCATGACATCCTAGTTGTTGTTGTTGTTGTCGTCGTCGTCGTCGTGTTTTTCTTTCTTCTGAAATGTTTATTTAATCTCAGAATATTTGCTTACTTTAAGGTTAAACTTTTATGTCTAAATATTATGATAAGAATGTTAGTGTGATTCGTTATTGTGATGAACGTGAACACAGAAGTGGGGACAACTGAATGTATTTGAATATAAAATTAGAGGATCTCATAGTCAAATCTGTGAACCATTGAGTAAATACTTCATTTGCAAAATGTCGAACAATGGTTTGAAATTTCATTAGTGATACACACTACTTATATTTGTCGACATCAGCATCACACACGACAAATCAAGTCTTAGTAGTAATATGTTTAGCTTAAGCACAAAGTTCTTTGAAGAATATATAAATGTATGCATTGATAGGTGATTACCAAATACTTTATCACTTATTCTTGGGAATTCAAGAGATGGTTATAATTTACATAGGTTATTAGTCAGTTGTATGATCTTTATTTAAATCAAGATAAGATTTAATCTAATTTTACTGGGTTTTTATCTAACTACTGTACAGTGAAACATCTTCTAGGTTAAAACGTGAATAGAAGTAGTAATAGTAAGCGATGGTTTAATAAGCTCAATTTAGTTGTTTAATGAAAACTCTTTGTCTTCTCTATTTAACATTGGTAATCCAGACATAATCCATCCGATTTGATCTGATGTTACTGTACCAGGAAATAATGGTGTACCAATCAACTTTTCACCTAACATACATCCCAAACTCCATATATCAACATCTTTTGTATAGTCATGGCATGGATGCCAGGGGAATTTCTGGAACGCGATTCCAACTTGTCGCTACGTATTCAATCAATGCAGGAAGTAATGTTTTACAATTGATTTTACCAATTAAAATTTTCACACTTACTTCGACCTTTCAATGAATATGCTAAACAAAAATTACACAACTTCACTGAACAGTCAGAATGCAAGCGAACATTTGATGGCTGCAGTTTATGTAGTACTGAAAACAGGCAAAATATTAATTATTGATAATCATGGTAGGAAAAAATGTGAAGTGACTGAAGAATGTTTCACTGTGAAAGTAGAAAGTGAACGAATTCTACTTATGAAGAAACCATTTGAGTCAATGTTATACGCGTGTTTAATGATTTGCAGGGATGTACTCTATTTTCGTCTTATTGAACCAAATTCAAAAGTGGCGTGCACAAAATAAGTGTGCTATAAATTGATGCTTCTCTCACGATAATTCGTCTGTCTTGTGAAATCCTTCATCTATCTTTCAAAGCAACCAGATTGAAACTGAAATAAGTGGCCAACCTTTACGAAAGATTTCCTGCACCAACCCCTGAACTATGGCTTTTGCCAACTTACGTCATCTATGGCGAAGAAGAGATGTTGGTCTATCAATTAAGGTATGAGTATACTGCGCAGCAGTTCTCTCTGTTCTACTTTACGGCTGCGAAACGCGGCCATTAAGAGTAGAAGATACTCGTAAGTTACTATTATTTGGTGACAAATGCCTTAGAAATATTGCTCGCATCTGCTGGGATCACTGGGTAAGTAATAGTGAAGTTTGACACAGGCTATTAGGGAATGATGGTAAATCAGTTGATGAGGTTATGAATCTTCATAGACTGAGATGGTTGGGCCACGTGTTACATATACCTGAACACCGATTCCCAGGACGCGCTATGCTGACTAGTATCGGGGATGGTTGGAAGAGAGTTAGGGGCGACCAAACCAAAACGTGGCATCAGAGCTTAAAGTCACGAACTTCTAGTCTGAGCCATGTTGGTAGATGCAGACTACTTGGTTGGTGTCCGCGTGACCATCGTAACCAATGGTTGGAGACTCTGTGTGACGTCGCAGAATCGACCACAATGGCTTATGTGTATACACTCTTTATCTTCCCTTAAACCTTGAGATTAAAATTGCTTCATATCTGTAATTCTTCCTGTACTATATTCCTCATATAGAAGCTTTCTTTTATGTATTAGCACCACTGAATTTACAAC
Source organism: Schistosoma mansoni (assembly GCF_000237925.1). Lineage (NCBI taxonomy): Eukaryota > Metazoa > Platyhelminthes > Trematoda > Strigeidida > Schistosomatidae > Schistosoma > Schistosoma mansoni. The sequence goes on along the minus strand of NW_017386008.1, from coordinate 974,962 downwards.
TTCTATGAATTCGGTGTTCATCTTGTTGTGCTAACGGGGTATGGTAACTTGGACCGATGCATATGTGTGCCTGGTCCTACGTTGTAGCTGACTGACCGAATCTCTCCTGTTCGTCTCCGTTCGCTTGATTCCCTTTATCGTTTGTCTGGACCAACGATTGTATGGAATATACGTATTTGAAATCCATTCTCGTATTTGAATTATTTAATTCCGTTATTCACCAACGCGAGTGAATTCGATAATTATCTACGAATATAGTTGAGATGTATGGTTCAATAACAGTGATTTATTCAATCATCAAACGATCTAATTGGAGTCAGATAAAGAGCGATTAAATGTGATGAACTGAACAACAACCACGTCGACAACATAATCGTCCGATCTAATTGGCTTCAAATTGGAAGGCCAATAAATTACTAACCCAAATATTTCCCATAAATAAGAAACTACATAGTTTTTCATTTTATATACAGCTATATTATTTTCACACACACATATATATATACATAATCTCTTTGACTTTCGACGTCGATCTGGAACATTTGATGTATCAGCTGAATAAATTGTAAGCAGTTTAACTCAATGTAAACTTTTGGAGATCTTTGGTGAAGGAAATGTTTTTCTAGGGTAGACATTTTGTAAAATACTGAAACTGCAAAGCCATTAGGGTTTTATAACCAATGATCAGTGAGTTAGTCAGTCAGTCAGTCGTAGAGAATTTGGGATATTTATGCATTGTGTAGTATATTCATGGATTCAGTGGAACGTATCACTGATTTATTACGTGAAGACATTGATGGGACGTCAATTGTAGAAACGATAAAACCTAGAGAATAATAAGACGTCATAAACCAGATTAAGAAACATCAACATAAGAAATGGATCTCTATGGGAAATCTCAACAAGATTCAAGAAAGGAAGAACAAGAAACTAGCAATGAACAACAGTCGAACGCGAACAGAGAAAGTGAAGGCGCAAGCAGAGTACGCAGAAACAAACAAGGAAGTAAAGAAGAGCATTAAAGCCGACAAGCAGAATTACATGAGAGAACTATCAACGACGGCGGAAAAAGCCACAAGAGAAGGAAATATGAAACAACTATATGATACAACGAAGAAATTGGCAGGGAGATATAGCAAACCGGAGAGACCAGTCAAGGACAAAGAAGGCAAGACAATCACAGAGATTCAAGAAGCGAGGAAAAAGTATGGAAACTTCTTCGACACTATGGAGTTCCTGAGAAGATTGTCAACATTATCCAGAACTCATACGATGGACTACAGTGCAAAGTGATGCATGGAGGACAGCTGACAGATGCATATCAAATGAGGACTGGAGCCGGACAAGACTGTTTACTCTCCCCCTTCTTCTTTCTTCTGGTGATAGACTGGATTATGAAGACTTCTACATCTGAGGGGAAACACGGAATACAATGGACATCTCAGAATCAATTAAATGATTTGGACTTCACAGATGACCTAGCCCTCCTATCTCATACACACGAACAAATACAGACGAAGACAACAAATGTAACAGAAGCCTCTGCATCTACAGGCCTCAACATACACAAAGGAGAAAGCAAGATTCTCAAATACAACACAGAGAACACCAACCCAATCACACTTGATGGCGAAACTCTGGAAGAGCTGTAAACATTCACGTACCTGGGAAGCATCGTTGATAAACAAGGAGGATCTGATGCAGATGTAAAGGGGAGGATTGGCAAAGCCAGAGCAGCATTTCTACAATTGAAGAACATATAGAACTCAAAAAACTGTCAACTAACTTCAAAATGAGAATCTTCAATACGAACGTCAAGACGGTCCTACTGTACGGAGCTGAAACTTGGAGAACTACTACATCCATCGTGAAGAAGGTACAAGTATTTATAAACAGTTGTTTACGCAAAATACTCAACATTCACTGGTCAGATACTATCAGCAACAGCGTTTTATGGAAGAGGACAAACCAGCTTCCATTATTTATTTATTTATTTAAACACATAAATATTGGTACAAGGAAGCACCAGATAAATATGCGCCTCACAAATCTCATTCGATTTGTGTGAGGGCTGTGATACTGACCAGGTGCCCAGACTGAAGCAGGTGGTTTTCTTAGGGGGCCACACCCGGAGCCTTTGACCAAAAGGTCTGATCCACAAGGCAGTGGAGCATCGTGAGGAGATGCAGTCCCATGGTAGCCGTTGACCAATGACAGGTTCTTCCGCCATTCGTTCCATCAGGATACTGGAGCCCATGTGCACCACTGGTTTGGAATGAGGGTTTTCCAACTCCCCTAGGTGGACCCTCCGTGTCCACCAACCCGGTTAAAGCGCCGGACATTCGCTTTTCGTCCTCTCACTTTCGTAAACAACACCCGTGGTGTGAGAAGGCAGTGAGTAGGACTTCCCTGTCAGAGGCTATATATTCGCTGGCCATGTGAGAGCATTTCGAGAGGGACAGTAGACTCTCCCTACTCTCGGCCGTACCAGGGCATTTGGGGGCAACCAGCTTCCAGCTGAAGAGGAAATTAGGAAAAGTCGTTGTAAGTGGATAGGACATACATTGGAGAAACCACCAATGTGCATTACAAGGCAAGTCGTAATATGGAATCCAGAAGGTAAAAGGAAAAGAGAAAGGCCAAAGAACACATTACGTCGGGAGATAGAAGCTGATACGAAACGAATAAATAAAACTGGAAGGAACTGGAAAGAATTGCCCAGGACAGAGTTGAATGAAGAATGCTGGTGAGCGGCCTATGCTCCTCCACGAGGGGTAACAGGCGTAAGTAAGTAAGTAGTGTAATCCAGATTAATGTCAAAACTTGCAGATATCACATCATGGATGTCATCATTCGATAGATTAAGACTTACTCGATTGCAGAAAACTATTATATTTATGATTTTCGAGTATTTATTCGTTTGTAAACCACTTGTTTACTAATCCTAGTGGTATACTAAGTGTCATTGAAGATAGTTATATTCTTTCCACTTGAAACATACAGCTGTTCAAAAATGATACATTATCGCATTCGAAGACGGTGAGTGTGTGGAAATCATCGAACTGCATGAGGAGTAAAGCCGTAACTTGGAGTTCTCAAGCCAAAAGAAAAAATTTGGGAGACCAAAGAACACAATGTACTGTAAATCGGGAGCAGAAATAAAAGGAGTGAATAGCACGTGACAACAACGGGGAAGGAGAACTCAGAACAGAATTGGTAACAGGCATAAGTAAGTCTTGTTTGTTTTTTTTGCACTCGTTTTTATGTCTATATTTCCTTCACAGTTTACGTTATATCCTTCCCTATGGTTGCCATTAATGGTTCAAACATAGTGGAATGGCTGACTATTCAGTCAGTCAGCTACAACGTAGGACCAGGCACATATATGCATCGGTCCAAGTTGCCATACCTCGTTAGCACAACAAGATGAACACCGGATTCATAGGAGTAATTAATTTAGTGGTGGTAGTATATAAAGAAAGGTTGTATATAAGGATATAGTACAGGAAGGAAGAGAGATATGAAGCAATTTTAATCTCAAGGTTTAAGGGAAGATAAAGAGTGTATACACCTACGCCATTGTAATCGATTCTGAGCCATGTCAACCAGAGTCTCCAACCATTGGTTACGATAGTCACGCGGACCCCAACCAGGTAGTCTGCATCTACCAACATGGCTCAGACTACAAGTTAGTGACTTCAAACACTGATGCCATGTTTTGGTTTGACCGCCCCTAACTCTCTTCCAACCATCCCCAATACTAGTCAGCATAGCGCGTCCTGGGAATCGGTGTTCAGGCATACGTAACACATGGCCCAACCATCTCAGTCTATGAAGATTCATCACCTCATCAACTGATTTACCATCGTTCCCTAATACCCTGCGTCTAGCCTCACTATTACTTACCCGGTGATCCCAGCAGATGCGAGCAATATTTCTAAGACATCTGTGGTCAAATACTAGTAACCTACGAGTATCTTCTACTCTTAATGGCCATGTTTCACAGCCGTAAAGTAGAACAGAGCGAACTGATGCGCAGTATACTCGTCCCTTAATTGATAGACGGATATCTCTTCTTCGCCATTGGTGACGTAAGTTGGCAAAAGCCAAACGAGCTTTTTGAATCCGTGCTGAGATTTCGTCTGACACCAACCCATTAGGGCTGATCAGACTTCCAAGATAAGTGAAGTTGTCGATGCGTTCGACTACTTCACTCCCTATCCTTAGTTCGGGTGTTGACGCAGGCCAGTCCTGGAGTAACAATTTACATTTGGATGGGGAGAAACGCATCCCAAACATCCTGGCATTATTACTGACTTCCAACAGAAGACTCTGCATTTCGTCAGCGTCTTCACCAAACAGGACTATGTCATCTGCGTATTCTAAGTCGCTTAGTGGTCCCCCTGGTAGGAGATCAATTCCTGTAAATTTAGTCGACGAGAGTGTTATTTCGAGCAACAGGTCTATAATGAAGTTAAACAAAAATGGGGATAGTGGACAGCCTTGACGGACACCACTTGAGGTTGTAAAATCATATGACAGTTCGCCATAAGCTCTCACTCGACTGATAGTGTTCGAGTAAAGAGCCTTTACAAGGTTTATGTACTTCTCAGGTACACCTTTCAATGACAGACACTGCCACAGAACCTCTCGGTCTACAGAGTCAAATGCTGCCTTCAAGTCAAGAAAAACTATCATTGTCGGACGCCGATAAGCATGTCTGTGCTCTAAAACTTGACGAATGGTGAATATGTGGTGGGCTGACTATTCACACACATGTTGAATAGTATGAGAGTTTCCACTTCCGGTAACACAATGGTCACTGTGAAACAGATGAGGACTTATTCAATATGATGGTATAAAATTATAAGCAGCTGACGAGAAACCGCAAACCATGGTGAATTCATGATGTTCTGCTAAATTGATTGTCCTTACTTCAGCAAAATTTATAAATGGAGAAAGTTGAATGAAACGTCATAATATTGCCAAATACAAACTATCTATCTGAAATTGTCTCAACAGGTCATTTTGATCACAAAATTGACAATAACTAGTTACCAATAAGTAGTAGAAGTAGTTCAGGTAGAATACATGATGGACATAATTTTAAATGTATTGAATGAGTAGACAAACAGGACATCAATAATTGTGCTTTATCAATAAGTATAAACATCTCTGTTCTACAAGATGTCAGTTGTGTTTTGAGTAATGTAGCAGTTGATTCTCATACTGCAAAATTGAGTGATCTGAATTCTAAGGAGCAAAAACGCTCTCAGGTCTACTAAAATCTCGCTCCATACTACACACTGGAGCCTTCAACGTACGTACCTTATTTCAAATCGGTCAACAGGCCTCCTTGGCTAAAACCCTAGAATCTCGTACGATTGATGTATGCTGTGTTTGTGGAACACGCATACAGGATCCTAGTGTGGTCATTCACTTGACCTCACCTCGTCAAAATGGACAGCCGACGAGATACACCCTCCGTGTATCTGGTGACCCATGACTAGTTCTCGTGGACTTGTAGGTGTAGGCATGGCATTTAGTACGGGGGCAGAACAAGCACTATTAAAATGGGTCCCTGTTAACAGTCGTCTGTGTGCTGTCCGGCTAAATGGCTCCGTAAGAACTCGGAAGGATTGGGACACACGTCGTCGCGTTTTCGTCGTTTCTGCCTACGCTCCCACTGACTGCAGCCCGGGTGTAGTGAAAGATGACTTTTACAGAAAGATCTGTGAACGTCTTCAAAAAGCTAAGCGCTCAGACATAGTAATCGTAGCGGGTGACTTTAATGCCCAATTAGACAGCTTAAACCAAAGAGAAATACATTTAAGTGGGTATTTTAGTATTCCGGCTCAGCGAACAGATAATGGTGATTGTCTGTTGCAACTGTGCTCAGACAATCGTTTATTTAGAGCAAACACTAAATTTAAGCATAAGGAAAGACATCGTCTAACATGGCGACCACCTGCACCAAACCAACGATGGACTCAAATAGACCATATTGCCATCAGTCATCGTTGTAGAGGCTCGATAGAAGATTGTCGCTCGTATTGGAATACTTGTTTAGACTCTGATCACGCTTTAATACGAGCGCGCATTTGTCTGCGCCTCAATGGACGCAGGAAAATTACACTAAGAAGACCCATTAGGATTGAACTGGAGGACGAGAAAGCCAAAAGTAGATTCCAGGAACAACTGAGTTCACATCTAATCAGTTTTGTAAATGAAACTGACCCAGATGTTGGTTTAAAAGATATACGAGTAGCTGTGGAAACAGCAGTAACGTCTATTAGTGATTTAAACCAATGGATTTCTTCTAAATCTGTTGCACTTATGGATTGTCCTAAACTCATCTCATCAGGCTCTGAACACGACGAAGAGCGAAAAGAAATCAGATCTACGCCAGTTGAACTGCCCTTCAAAGAATTCCGCCCATCGTCCAAGACGTCGACAGATGACCGTGATTGGCATCCTGTCAACCTCACAGATTGTTTCACTCACACCAGACTTCTTGCTGCCAGTGGCTCGGATGAGTTGGAAGAGCTTCTGGCAGTTACCAGATGCAGCTACTGCTTACATCTCATTAGCATGCTCCGACCACCAGGCTTCCCGGTCCTTACGCAAGCTTTGCCCAATTTCATTACGTAACAGCCTTCGTTTGTGGTCAAACTCACGGTCACCCGAAGTAGACCGACGGGATTCGATCAGTTTTGAGGAGCCAGAAGAAACTCAGTGCTTATAAGCGGGACGTTTCGCGAAGCCTCAAGTGACTTTACTCGCCATTTTCATGGCGTCGGGAAGTTGAGCCAATGCTCATCTATACTTTTCGGTGGCATGGTAGCTAGTCTAAAAGCTAGCTCGGTTCGATACTTATTTGCAACAGAAGTTGCAACCAGTTTACTAACATTAATCCGTTGGTGGTGGCCAATTCTTCGGTTACTGAAAAGTAAGGTAAGATTGGCGCAGACCAGGACATGATCAGAGTTTAGATAGGTACTCCAAAAGGAGCGGCAGTCTTGTACATAACACGCCAGCGGTAGCTGATCGCGATGTGATCAATCTGTGTCCAGGCTTGGGATGCAGAGGGAGGACGCCAGGTGACACACCGGCGATGACTGTGCGGGATGTTAGTGCTAGCCAGAAACGGGTTGTAGTCTTTGCACAGTTGCAGCAAACGGTCCCCGTTATCTGTCATGCGACCAACAAGTCCCCATCGCTCACCTAAACGACTCTCTTCTGTGCCTAGACGCCCGACCTGTGCATTCAAGTCTCCGGCTAATACTACAATATCTGTCGAACGCGCTTCCTGGAGGAGAACAGTTAACTGGTGGTAGAACTCATCCTTGATTGCATCCGGGCTGCAATGTGTCGGGGCATAGGCGGAGATGACGAAAAGACACCATTTGTCACGCCGGTTTCTTCTCACTTTGATGGAACTTTCTAATCTAACAGCACATAACCGACTGTTAATGGGGATTGAATCGATTAGTGCTGCCTCAGCTCTAGCGCTTAGTGCGACGCCGACGCCGGGAAGACCAGACGAGGATGCCACAGGGTCTCCGGATAAGCGCACGTAAAACGAGCTTTTCGAGGCGACAGATGAAGAGCGAAATTGTAGTACTTCACTAGAGTCTTGAATACGGGTCTCGGATAGACAGCAAACATCAACATTAAGACTTTCTAAAGACAAAGCCAGCCCCATCTGTTGTCTGATCTGCATTAGTGTGCGAACGTTGAAGGAAGCCAGCTTGAATGGCGTACGTGGTTTCAGAAAGACTGGTTCAGTATTCGTAATTGGTGGAAGTATTCACTTTCAACCAAACAGTGGCGAGCTGCTGCATAAGTTGAAGAGTGAGGATAAATAAATTGGGAATAAAAGGGAGTGAATAAGCGACATGGTAAATAATAATAACTAGATGATTGTATGAGAAAACGACCAGCATGCTCATTTGAAATTGGGTGGTAAATGGTTACAATGTTTATTGATAGTTGGAGCAAGACCTTCTCTGAATAGACAGCCAAAAGATTTGTTTCACTTCATTTTTTGTAGTTTAAAAATCCCCATAGATAATTCAAAAAATGAACAATATTTGAGCGAACAATTGCTTCTTCAATAACTTCATCATCAGGCTCTACAGTTATAAGTCCATAATTATTATAATATTTTACAAAGTCCAAAAATGAGGCATGTATTAATTAATTTGACAATGTTATATGTTAAAAATGGTAAACGTTTGCATCTGTTACGACATATTTAAAATTGTGTTATTTGTAAATTACAAAGGTCATTTAATAATAAAGATCAAAGTGATTTGTAATCAAGTGTTTAGTCACAATTGATATAATAGTAATTTAGAAAAAATGAAAATGCAAAAAAAAATTGTGTGAATAAAGTGCATAGTAGGAGAATTTCATCTTGTCAAGTGAGATAATAATGATAAATAGTAATAGTAATAATAATAATAAGATTGTTGTGTGAATATAATACGTAATAAAAGGGGATGTTATCAAGATAATTACTATAAAGGAATTGGGAATGATGGATGTGAAGATTAAGATAGAGGTGATCAACAAAGAAAAAAAGGGAGGTTTATAATATTTAGTTTAGGAAACCGGTGATCCAGTCGTAGGCCAAGGTAAACATAGTGGCTGGATATACTTTTTTTGGATGCATAAATTTGGTTTTCTAGAGTTGATCCAGATGGCTTCGGCTATGTAAAGTAATCGTAATCTAGCTCTTTGAGGTAGAGTTTTCGGAACTTGATATAAAACAGAGAAGGCTTCTTCTATTTTGATATGATGTTCACTGTCTACCAAGTGAGAAAGGATGGCGCTGTTAATGGATTTAGTGACTCCTTTTCCCAACCATGCTGGTACATGTTCACGAATACGCAAGGATAAAGCCCTCTGAGTACGGCCTATGTAACTAGCTCCACAGGAGCAGTTGAATTGGTATACACACATGGAAGAGCCCATCTTCGGTAACTTATCCTTGATTAATTGTGTGAGTACTGGTTTAGTTGAGAAAGTGACGTGTAGCTTAGCGGCGTAAAACGTCCTTTCAACCGATCTTTTCAGTCGGCGTGTTAGAATATCACTCGCTATGTCACCTTTGAAGTCCAGTTTCAAATACAAGGTTTTTTTACTCACTGTTTCACAATTTCTTCTTATTTTAACAGTACTTTCTACTAGGTATTTCTTAACGAACTTATCCGGGTAGCCATTCCTTCGCAATGTATTTTTCAGTATATCTATTTCACTCTCAACAGTGTCCTCAGAACATAATAGCTTGATTCTGTGACTGAGACATTTAACCAAATTTATTTTATACTGAAGAGGAGTGAAGCTTTGGAAATGGGTATACTGACCCGTCCATGTATTCTTTCTAAATGTATTTCGTTTGATGGAACCATCTCTCCTTCTAGAAAGTAGGACGTCGAGGAAAGCTATACTATTGTCTTTCTCTTCTTCGCTGGTGAATTGAATAGCTGGGTGGACGTTATTGAAAAAGTCTAACATCTCCTGTTTGTCAACCATTTCGTCGCATACGATTAGTGTGTCATCTATGTATCGACAGTAGTAGTCTAGCTCACTTAAGGTGTCTTTTAACGGTCCATTTTCCAGTTTGGCCAGAAAAATGTCAGCAAGGATCGGGCCTAGTGGTGATCCCATTGCTACTCCATCTACTTGTCTGTAAAATTCATTGTTAAACTTAAAGTAGATATTCATAGTACATTTCAACAGGAGTTCTTTCAATTTATTTATTGGAATCGGTATCCCTATTTTCTTTTCTAGCACTTGTTCACATATGTAATCGATAGTTTCAATCAGGGGGATGTTAGTGAACAAAGATGCTATGTCTAGTGATAGCATGGTTTTACCATTTATATTCCTATTTTTTATTGAATCCACAAATTCAAACACGTCTTTAACACTGTGGTTAACCAGTTCTTGGTGTAATGGTTCCAATAATTTCACTAACCATTTTGCTGTTGAATGGTATGGTGAGTTTGACATGTCCAGAATTGGGCGTTGAAATTACCGTCAAAAAAATTGGCGTAAACCTTGTTAAGATTCGTTTGAGCATATAAAAGCTAGAAATTTGTTAGATGATACATTGTAACCGAAATGAAATATCTGTGTTAATAATAAATAGAGTATATCTTGACTTATGGATAATAATTAGTGAAATTTCTGTGCATATGAATGTAAATTTTAAGTTTTGTAATGATCGGTATGTTTTTAGATTACATATATTTTCAGCTGTCCTTATGTTAGGACTATGGTTTTGATGAACTGTTAAAGTATTATAAATAGAAATAAACTTTGAAACTGAAAGATAATTACAAATGAATTAAGCATGTAACAAGCAAGAGTTGTAGTATGTCATTTAGACAAATAATTATTCTACACACAGATTATAAGAGGTGAAAATAGGTAGGTTACTTATTACATAATCCATACAATGTTATTTTTATTTGTATGATAACAACAATTAGTAGAGAATAGTCTATTTATTTAATGAAACAATGCTAAAAAAAAGCCATAATAGTAGGACTTATGCTTAATATTTGTCCTAAAATACCATTTAAAGTTTATGGCAAATCTGATTCTCTGTCATAAAAACCAAATGCACGACAAGATAAGAAAATGTCCACTTCAGGAAAAAAAATCAAAAATACAAGTGATCGTATGAACTATTATATTTGATGAGTAGTGATAATCCA
>NW_017386008.1:951142-964032 GCF_000237925.1 Schistosoma mansoni | reverse complement strand
TATTATTTGAATAATGAGATAGAATGAGGTGATAGATAACAACAAAGTACAATCATTGATATTTCTGTAAACAATTGAGGTCAACAGAAATATGTTTGTGTAATTAAACACTCCTATAATTAATACTGAGAAGAAAAGATAATGAATTCTACTTTGAGAATTTTATAGGATGTAGCAGAAATGTTAGAACTTGGTATTATGTTATATTGAATGGGTTAAATGGAAGAGAATTCTCAATATTTGAAATCGTATTGGTGAATGCATATGACTTGTCTGTTGGTGTTGTTTGCATGAACTAATAATCATTCAGTACTTGTATTTGGTGATTGTGTGATTTGGAATGGCAAATAGAATATGCTCGTCTGTGCTCACCTCGTTGTGTGTTGGTCTAGATTGCCCCTAAATGCCCTGGTACGGCTGAGAGTTGGGATAGTCCGCTCTCCCTCTCGAAATGTTCTCACATGGCCACGCGTGCTCATCTTATTGTGTGTTAGTCTAGATCGCGTTATTTCGAGGATTCCTAGTTAGAATAATAATTCAACAACCTGTATTTTATCACATGAACATTAGATCATTTTGGTAAGTAGAGGAAGTTGACTGAATGTGATAGGTGTTTCCGTTGGAAACAATTTTTTGTGGGATTTGGTCACTTTTCCATAGATAATATTAACCTAATTAACATTAACGTGTAGTTACTATGTTGCTTATTTATCAAATGTTACTGCTATTGTCACTAGTGATAATAATTAGTATAATGATTTTTAATAATTCGATTACAAGTCACATTTTAGTGGTACAATTGAAGACAATTCTGTTGTTGATGTATACGTGAAATTATGTAACAACCATTCATTCGATTGTAGACTGTAATACTCGAGGAAACAATATTTTGGTTATTGTCAACATGTTTATTCAAATGCACAATCCACCTTCACAGTAACAAGAATTACTTCTTGCAAATATAAACAAAATATAAATAGTCTTAACTAGTTCCGTAGATATTATCATTCACTTACGAAAGTATAGACTGTTATTCATCTATCCATCCATCAATAATTGACTCATTATATTTAGTATGGACTAAATATACCTTGGACATTCTGTTATCATAATAATTTACTTATATGGTTAAATACAGATGACAATCAAAACAAGCTGAATTGGTAGGTGAAAATCATCCATTGAAATACTAAAGTGTAAATCTCAGTCTTCTTCTTCTTCTTGTCTGTTAACACTTTTATTAACTTTGAGTTTCAGTGATCTCTGTGGTCATTACAAATCTCTGTGTGTAAATCGAGAAACCTATTCAATTTTTAACATTTCACTATCAATGAAATGCATTATCTTTCTTTTATTTCAATCATTGATCACATAAATCTACACAACTGAACACATTCAGTTCCATTTCTACGTGATCAATGATGATCTTAACATCTATTAACAGCCAGTGGTACAGTATTGCGGGTCAACTAGAATTCATGTGGCTTTCATTAGAAGTTACAATTCTACATTCAACGATGATGGAATCGTCTGGCAGAACTAACTTTATTGCCATCAAATTCAAGTGTGAAGATGTGAATTTTTACACACCCAATCAAAACAGTTTGTGCTACTTAGATTATAACTAAACAAATCAAAACAATGAACCAATGACAAACAATTCGTAGATTATTACAAGCAACAAAATGTTTGTTCATGGAAACGTGACCACAAATAAACTAATCACTTAGTTTGCAGTATCAATAGGGGGGGTTCAGTAATTTCAACCAACGATGGATAAATATCAGCCTATATACCTCACTAGCTAGAAGAATATTACATAACGCTGGGTTCATCTTTCATGATGATTCGTTAACAATGATCATATGATTTGATGAATTTCGATCGTCTTAATGGTCAATTTAAATCATCCAATCAGAAAGAAACAAGCAAACACTCAGAAAGTCTATATAAACTCGACAAGTTCTAACAGCAACTATTAACCTTTTTCAACAAGATGATGAGGTGAGTGTTGACTGTACACTTAAGGTTATTGAATGCATTATATGAATTTTAATTTGTTTCATTGAAATAAGGCCATTTTATCATCTGAACCACTTTAGATATACGTTTTCGTCTGGTCAGCGGATACTCGTCTATTTGGTTGTCAGCTTGACTCTTAAGTTCTTCAATTGTCAACATACTTGTGAGGAAATTGATTCGCTTAAAGAAGGAAAAGTAGTGTTTAAAAATGAATCATATGCATATGTAAGTTACCAGTCAGATTCCAACATACACATTCAGTCTCAGTATTATCATTATTCCCAGATTATTTACGTAAATCAGCCGTCTCCAATTGTCAATTGCAAGTTTCAGAAATTTAATACTTCTCAGGTGAGTCAACTAAATTTTGCAATGGAGATACTAATCGATATGTTTGCATATTTTCAGATAATCATTCCGAAATTCCCATTCAAATTTTACGGCTCTAATGTCACTATATTTGACATTAGCCAATATAGTAAGAGAATCATTTACTTTGAACTCAAATATTTACTGAGTTTTGTTTATTCCCATTTCATTTCACGAATGAAAGTTGCTTTAATTTCTTCAGAAAATCAGTTTCATGCTGTTGTGTAACATTCAAAACTTCTACCGATATCTTATTTTGTTGAAGTTGTGAATAGTTTTGAGTCCTTACAGCAAACGTGTTACGGTTTATGCATTTGATTTTAGTCTCCAGTTAATTTCAAAGCCTTTCCTTCATTCACTGCTAATTATCAATCAAATTGCATGTTTTCATTCAATAAACGCAGGTATAACATTCAAGAACGGATCAAAGGAATTAGGATCAATTATCAATTATTTAGTTCTTTTTCCTTTTCCTGAATATGAAATTTTGAATGAGAGTAAGTTCTTCCATTATTCAATGATATTTTGTTTTGCTTTTTAATTCTGATTTTTATTTTGCATAAATGATTCAGTACTGAGGTTGATTATTCTGTGAGAGCTGGCCAGTATATAGTGATCATTTTGTTTGTGTGATTTCATGAACTAAATTGTGTTCACAATGCGTATTGATTACTGTCAAATCAAAATGTTAAATAAAACACCGATTGACTTTAAAATGGACGCAAATTGATTGAGTAGAAATGATAAGTCTGTTGATATAATTGGTAAAGTTGAAATTACCTACTCTCCAGTCTATTTAAACTACTATAAAACAGATTTCTCATCAATATGACACTGCTTGGTAGATTCAATGAATCAAAATGATCACAGCTACAACAATAAACGATGTTGTGCGAGAAGTCAGTTTGCATTATTGAAGCATATGAACTTTCAGATTGTATTTGATATCCTCCAATTTTTTTCTGTGACTTGCTTAGTTCTTCAAAGTTTAATGTCTCTAAGTGATTGTCAGTAGACCGTTGGATATTCAACCATTTCATACTCATTCAATCATGCAATTCGAACTCATGCCCTTCTTGAAACATCGAATCAACGAACGACCATGAATAGTCTGTTGGTACATCATGATTGATTCCAACCAGAACACCTAGAATATCAAAATGAAGTTCATTGATTTTGTTCAGTTATTGGAATTAATGACACTTGAGTAGCATTTCTGTGTAAAAATGAGTTCAGTTGAGGGGACACAGTTTGATTGGAATAACAGAATCTCATGGAAATCACTTTATGTGTGTATGTTTGGATTGACATTAACGGACTCCTAATTAACTAGAAGCTTAAGAAGTAAAATATTCTTCTCAGTTGATTGAATTGAAACATTCATTATATCGTTGAAATAATAATAATAATGGCTCTTGAAAGTTCCATTCAATTGGACCGGTTCATCTGAAACTGGGAAGGAAGATGATAACTCGTGTTCAAACTCATTTTGTGTTGGAATGTATGTTTATTGGAAGAAGCGGATATTCATCATAAACATATACAAACACAATTTTCTTTTTACTTTCATTATTTCAGAGAACTTATTCGCTCATAGATTCTCTTTCGAAATATCAGGTGACAGTTTGAGTAAGCGAACTATAAAATGATTGATTGATCACATGTGAGATATGAACACTTACACCATCATTCATTGTAATTGCTCACATTTTCTTCTGTTCAGTTTGCGTAATTGGATTCTATTCAAAAACCGACAGAAGTAATAAAGCATAACGATCCTGTAAAATAAGGGGGGAAACTAAATGTAGAATGTGCTGATCGTTTGAACACCGTGTTTGAAACTCAAAGAACAGTCGATGCAAGCAGATAAACTATTGCAGAGATACATTTTCATCAAGAGACTTCAGTGGAACTTGATAAGAAGTCTGTATGCCAAAGAAAGTAAACTTGTGTTACTCACTACATGGTCATTCTTAAATGTTATCCATTGGAATTATGAAACCACTAAAACGAATAATGTGCAGCTATTGGTTTTTTCATCCTTAACAAACACTGATATACCAATGTGTTGCCTAAGCAATTAAGTTATCAAGTTCATTTTGTAAACGAAATCTCCACAGCTCATGTCATGTGTATTAATAGTTGATTGTTTCAACGTTAGTTGTAGAGAATATTGCGTCAATGTGAATACATATTGAACTGTCAGATCTAATTAGAAGCTTAGTGATTTATTGTTTCAACATGAAGACGAGGATGTAATAAAGCGTTGGAAACTAAGCATCTGATATTCATTTCGGAGGATGCATGCTTGTTTCATTTACACAACATTCACTAGATTATATTTAATAAGGAATTCAACTGAAGAACATCTGGGCTACCTGTTCCTGTCATCTAGATATTTCAAACAGTTATCTGATTTCGTTTGTTTTAATACATCATTATGCCTATTAATCGCACAACCTATTCAGGTGCGTTTCTGAAAAGTGTAAGACCTTTCGCTGTAAAGGTTACAGAAGGCTTAATCAGAGATATCGTGGTTGCTGGCAATATGCAGCGACAAGAACGTACATTATCCAGATGTCGATTGATTGGCCTGCTAAGTTCTAACTGGCGATCACTCAATATTCATCGTCAGGAAGGACGAAGAAGTAAGAAACGGAAACTTGTTGAAGTACTTTATGCTGAGAATTCTATATTGTACAAAAAATATAATATTGAATAAAGCTAATAATAATAATAATAATTTGAGATAATACGGTAAATATCTGCTTAAATATGATCACTCTGTCAGTAGGCACATACAATGTCACATTTAACAATAACGTGATCATCATAAATTCCTCAAATTGTAAATTTCGATAATCTTTTGTTTACAGACAGTAAATTCAAAATAACTACTCTGATACTTCCGAATGGGAAGATATTTGTGTATTATGATAACGTAAGTAGCACAATTGAATGGCAATATAGTTTTATTTCAAGTAATTCAGATTATTCTACTAATCCGTGTATACCAGTACTGTCGAATGCAACAAGATACGATTGGAAGAAATCACCACTTTGTAATGTACACACTGACTATATGACACTATTGTTATTACCTTACTGACACACTTTATTTTCGGTTTTGTTTAAATTACTGAGTAATAAGAAGTGATGTGATATCTGAGGAAATACTTATGTCTTTGCACCAATTTAAGACAAACAGTGTATGTTAGAGTACTGCACGGGGATAGTCATATTCTGTGAAGCTTTTCTACGTCTTTCGAAGTTCAGCTGTTGGAAAAGTTCACAGTTGAATATTGTGAGTGACTTATTGCTAATATCTTGATCGTTTCACTGCGTGCAACTACTTCAATGTGAATAGTAGGTAACCCACCCATTTGCAATAGAACAGATGATGGATAACTAGAATGGGTTTTGCTTATTACAAGGTAATGAGGACATATTGTGAAAATAATTCTCAAGGGAAATGAACAGTAATGGATGGAAGTGAACACATCGACACAATTCCACCAAATGATAACAAGTTGATGTGCAGTAACATTTCAGTTATTCACAATCACATTTCCACCATCGGACGTGGATATACATCTCACAATGTATCTCGTCATTCCATGATAAATATATCGTTCATCTAATTTCACTGAAGTTGACAAGTGGAGGGAGTCAGAATATTTTTGTGGACTAGATGGAGCACAAGAGACTGATCAATTGCAGTCCCGAAAATCAATGGAAAGATTCAAACGAACAATACCAAGTGAATTCAGATGGAGCATAGTTCTAAGGGAATTTAGGAGATCAGTATGCTTGCTGTAAGTGTGACTAGTTGTCTTTGTATAAGATAATGCGATTGATGACACATCGCTTCAACGGTAATTTGGTTTTGATATAGGTGGTTGTGTGTTGACAGACCTAGACTCAGAATTCCATTACTTCTTTTCAGGTACCTGAGGAATATGAAGAACATCACATACGATCGCAATTAAGCGGTTCATTAGCGTGTGGACTAGGTAACGATTGTTATTTTTATTCTGATTTATACTGACCTACGTGAACAATCATCTGTTTGTCAAATGTTTCCTTCTATTTGTACCTGAGTATCGTTATGTCAACACAGAAATTGACTGTAATCTATCAAAGTGATCTAATATATCTTTCTTACAATCTACATCAATCAAATGTTTCGTGTGTCAAATAAATTGGTCAAAGTGTCATTGAAGTGTTGAAGAAAATTGTTTGAAATAAAACCAGAATACTTTTTGAAAACTCACTGGTCAAACGTGACTGTTTATTGAAAATTCAACTTGAGTTAGGAGTTTACACATCTTGAAGCAAAACTGTAGTATCACTTGTGATAAAGTCATAGTGGAAACTCATTGTGAAGAAGCCTTGTGTTTGTGATTCGGCCTTTCGATCTGTTGGACACTGAAATTATCTGAATTGAAATCAAGTATCAGTGTCTTCATTTCAACGACCGTCGTGCTTGTTGTTGTGATGAAATCGTAATGGTGTTGGTACGGTTTTCTGTGCGAAATTCCATCAACAATGAATTTCATGATCCACGTCTTTCTAACCTGATATACTGTGTAATATAACTATAGTGTGCAGATATCTTCTTGAAGAAAGTGCGAATGGATATTTGGAAATGTCTTTTGCATATGTTTAACCATTGAGTGATCCAGACAGTGATATATGAACGAGGAAACTAGGCAGACAACATATCTACTCATTTATTGATTCACTCACCATTCTACCAGTCAAGCTTGCAGTCCTTATTGATATCACTACTCTATGCAAAAGAAAGTTTATTTTGTTAAACGGATCTGATAGTTGTCTTAAACAATACTCAATCGTCATACTACACTGACATGATTGTATGTTGTTGTAAGATGAAGCTGGGTTTCAATACAAACATTTAGTGTAAATGAACAGGTTGGATGTCGTGTTTTGTGACTGAATATGATGAAATGCATCATCTATTTGGTCAGGAGGTATATGATGATCGGTTTAAATGTATTGCTGAGACTTTTCACAGTAATGCTCAATGTTAACCATTGGTGAAATAATGTGTGACCGGTGAAACACATTTTTCAGGAGGATTCGCACTGACATCCTTATAAAGTAAATCAGAAATTGAACGATGTCATTTTTCATTTACTGGTTGAACATTGTTTACTTTCGGAAGCAGAAGGTGATGTAAAGCATAGTTCGTGAGGATGTTGTTTAACCGTCACTGTATCTGTGATCAGAAATTAAACAGTTTCTTATTTTGTTCGCTCTTTAATCGAGCAAACAGCTTGTTATACTGAAAATGGAAATCGATATTTTATGTGTCTTCTTCTGTACATTTTGTTACACAAGATCAAAAAGTCGTTGACATATATGTGGATAAAAAATGGATGAAAAGTGGAACTTTAGTGGAGTTTAAAGTTTCCGGTGGTATGTTTAACCATATTTTATCAGAGTTGACTATTTTCAAACTTGAATGCATCACTTGTGTTTCATATAGTTGATATCCAACCATCAGTTTCAACTGACGTTTCACTATACTTCGATTTGCTGTTGAGTATTTAAAAAACAATTAAGGAAACATTTTAAACTACCAAAGTAGTCCTCACCTCGATGAAATTTACTTAAACACAATCTCATGAAACGATAGATGAGATGATAAGATCTCGTGGCGGCCTGTTTTAACATCTGGGCTACCTGTTCCTGTCATCTAGATATTTCAAACAGTTATCTGATTTCGTTTGTTTTAATACATCATTATGCCTATTAATCGCACAACCTATTCAGGTGCGTTTCTGAAAAGTGTAAGACCTTTCGCTGTAAAGGTTACAGAAGGCTTAATCAGAGATATCGTGGTTGCTGGCAATATGCAGCGACAAGAACGTACATTATCCAGATGTCGATTGATTGGCCTGCTAAGTTCTAACTGGCGATCACTCAATATTCATCGTCAGGAAGGACGAAGAAGTAAGAAACGGAAACTTGTTGAAGTACTTTATGCTGAGAATTCTATATTGTACAAAAAATATAATATTGAATAAAGCTAATAATAATAATAATAATAATGATATAAGTTAGTTAGTTGATTATGCATTGACTTGGAAGTGTCCATTGTTTTTCTCATTTGGTACATGCAATATCAAATTTTTCCGAGGTATTGAAATCTCAGAAACACTTCATGAAATTGTAATTACCTTGAAGACAATTGCATCATTCTTAAAATCTCTACCATATCCTACTGATCCGATAAATTGAAGGTATAGACAAGTCACGTGTCCAGATTTCGATTTATCATAGTCAGTAGATATTTGTACAGTATCAAAAATACTGACGATTTTCATAGTACGACAATGTTCCCTTTTTCATGAATATGTACAATGAGTAACCACATGCAATTTTCAGGTCATCGTGTGTTAGACTACTGAAGTAACATTTCGACAACTGAGAGAACCATTCCATAATCTAATGTTCAGATTGACTTCAATATTCGCAGAATAAAATATTGTTTACTACCGATTAGATTTCATTATCCAATCAGTCAAAACTCGTCGTTCAACATTCAACGTATTCAATTACAATATCTTGTGAAATGTGAATGACATTGAAAGTGTACTGAATTTCTCATTGCGTAGTGTGATGACGAAGTCCCAGTGAATGAAATGGTCACTGAAATCCGAAGTCACCATTGTATCATTGAGTTATAGTTACATGTTTTGTTATTCATTTATCTTTTGTTTGATAATTTGAAATGCGATCACCGTGTTCTCTTCATTGAAGATTGTCCAAAATACAATACGACTAAAACATGTCAAGACTCCAAAACACTGAATACAAAGTGCACTTGGCATGAAAAAGCAAATATGTGCATCGTCAGCACTGATATGGATATTGATGACTTCAAAGTAAATAGTTGCCAGATTGAAGTAAGTAATTGGTAGACTTCATTGATTGTTTTTAATATTACCACAATCGACATTCTAAATCTATTTATTAGGGAGAGCATTTTTTCTGCTACGAATAAGTAGTGATTTGTATAGTTCCCTTAGTGCATAAATCAATGAATTGTATGGTTTGACGATATCTAATGAGACATGAGTACAATGCTTTGTTTCCATGTGGACATTCAACAATGAATGAAAGCGTTGTTTAACAGCACTAATGCCTGGAAACATGTTAATTTCCAAGCTCATGGGATGTGTAGTGATAAGTATTTGATATTTAGTAATTATTTTATTGTTTCTCCCTTTCAGAATATGACGACAGAAACGACTGGAGACAATGGACATAGGAAATCATATAATTCCTTACACATTGTCATACCTGTAGTTATCTGTTTCTTGGTTGTGTGCAGTGGCTGTGTCATAGGCCTATGGTTGTACAGGAAAAAGAAATGTATGCAATGGCTTTCATAAACGACTTATCGCTTGTTTTCATCATGCTGACTTTGTTGTCTTCATTTTGTAGTTTATTAAAAACACTTTGTATTTTGTTAATCATTTTAATGAATTGGAGATTTTTTCGTTGAACTACGTACCACTTTTATGGTTGTTCACATAGTAACTGATGTAACTTTGTTGGTGAAACATAAATTATGGTTTGTAATGTTTATGTGATTGTTTTCATTCAATAAAAACTTGTGGTAGTAGTAGTAGTAGCCCACCAACCCGGTTAAAGCGCCGGATATTCGCTTTGCGTCCTCTCACTTTCGTAGACAACACCCGTGGTGTGAGAATGCAGTGAGTAGAACTTCCCTGACAGAGAATATATACACGTGGCCATGTGAGAACATTTGGAGAGGGAGAGCGGACTCTTTCCACTCTCGGACGTACCAGGGCATTTGGGGGCAGAGACAATCTCTGGGTCTCTTTTTTTATCTCTAGTGTATAGGTAAGTTGGAAAGAATCTGGGGGTGACCAAATCGAAGAATTATTAGTAAGCCCGTTGAATTTTTGATCACTTAACTGCTTTAATTTATTTAAACAATTAACCCACTATGCAAAAGTATGTGTGAGTCTAATTGAATGCATCATTCCATTTCAATCTTTATCTTCCCATTGGTTGTTTGCACAGACAATCAATCAACTTATCCACAATTGATTAACACTCATAAAATACATATGGATTTCTCGATTCTCCCTTCCTAGTGTGCTTACCTTTCGGGTAACTGCAAATTTTATTGATTATTAACAATACACTATCCCAGCAACTGATGTTCTAGCTTTTGAATATTGTCGAGTAAATTCATAATACTAGTAGTAGAACTTGCCTGCTTAAATACTCAGTTGATGGGATATCATCTATTAGAGTTAAAATATAAGGGGAATTAGCTCCTACAGAGTCATTCACAAATGAACTGTTTCATGTTAATTAGTGTGGACTGTCCGGTTGGAATCCGCTTGATTATCGTGACCAATAGTCAAAAACTTTGTTTGCTATGGCACAGGTGTCAACCAAATGGTAAGCTTCTGAATTGTTTTTATTTAGCTAATTTATATTTTCTTGAATCGTATCTTCGATCCCTAATACTTTCTACTACAACTAGTACTGTTACTACTTCTATTATTCTGGGATTCGACCTGATATTTTCATCCCTATGCTAATGGGGTATGACAAATGTATATGTACCAACTAAAATATCCAAATCTGCATGTAGCTCTTCCAGGGCTACTGCCGGTCCCAGAACCGGGTAAAGGAGAAAGGTTAGGCATGGGGTCGGCAACCCCCGCCTGTAGAAAACAACCTTGCTAAAACAAGGCTAACCAGAAGAAACAATTTAAACCATTTAAATTCTGTCCTCCGAGTTGAACGACCGTCATTCAAAAGAATTATAACGCCTCACGGTGAAAGCCGAGATTCTACAGAGGTTACGAGACCGGTGCCATTTCTAACAAACACAGCAACAATTTTTACAGGTACATGGAACATCCGGACAATGTAGGAGACTAGGAGGACCAGTCAAATGTGGAGATACAACTTGGAAGTTCTCGGAACCAGAGAAACCCATTGGGCCCAATCTGGACAGAAAAGTCTAGATAAGGGAAAGATGTTGCTGTATCTCGCTCACGAAAAGGAAAGTGCTCCACACACTCAGGGATGGTGAGAGATTTGCAAGTCTATGTGCATTCAAAAAATTGGTTATAGGTGGCCAATATTTTCATACAAAGCTACATGGATCTCACTGGACCACACCACGAATAACCAGATTCACTATATTTAATACAGTAAAATATTTAGAAGGTCAATAGAAGATGTGAGAACCAGGAGAGGAACTGACATAGCTTCAGATCACCACTAACTGGTGGTTGACAAAATGAAGCTGAAACTAAGGATACACTGGACAAACAGCACTACAAAGGTTCAATACAACAGTTCTTCGACATACTGACAAACTCAAGGAATTTAAGATAACTCTCAACAACAGGTTCCACACTTTGCAGGGTCTATTGAAAAAAAAGAGACTACGATGGAGGACAACTGGAAAGAGATCAAAGAAGCACTAGCTCGAACGTGTCAGGGGGTTCCCGATCACAAGAAGCATCACCACAAGAAATGAATCTCTATCGAAACCCTAGACAAAATGTAAGGAAGGAAGAACAAGAAGACAGCAATTAACAACAGCTGGACAAGAACAGAGAAATTCAAGGCACAAGTTGAATACACAGAAGTAAAAAAGCAAGTGAGGAGGAGTCATGAAGCTGACAAGCAGAAATATGTGGAAGAGCTAGGAACGACAGTGAAAAAAGCTGCAAGAGAAGGAAATATGAAACAACCATATGACACGTAGAAGCTGGCAGGGAAATATAGTAAACCAGAGAGACCGGTTAAGGACAGAGAAGGCGAGACGATCACTAAAATTCCATCAACGATGGAAGAAATGAGGATGGGCATCAGACAATGTAAGAGTGCGAAAGTAGTGGTACCTGACAATATACTAGCTGAAGCTTTCAAATCAGACAGAAGTAATTGCAAGTATGCTCCGTTCTATTCAGGAGGAATGTGGAGGAAGGGCGAGTGCTACTGACAGACTAGAAGGAAAAATACCTCATCAAGATACCAAAGGAAGGAGATCTGAGCAAATGTCAGAATTATAGAGGCATCACTCTGTTGTCAGTTCCAGGATAAGTTTTCAATAGAGTGTTGCTGAACCGGATGAAAGACGCAGTAGACGCCCGACTTCGGGATCAACAGGCTGGATTCCGTAAGGATTATCGTGCACAGAGCAAATTGTGACACTACGGACCATCGTGGAACAATCAATTGAGTGGAATTCGTCACTATGCATCAATTTGATCGACTATGAGAAGGAGTTTGACAATAAAGACAGAACATTATGGGAACTTGAGATGGTGGAGAAGATTTGTAGCTCAGGTGGGTGATTTTGATGTTGGTTTGTTCTCTGAGCTGGATGGTTTGGTCGTGGAGCTTTCATCGTCCTTCTGAACGACATCATCAGCACAAACTTCGGGTAGAAGTCCAGAAGTTTGTGC
>NW_017386008.1:913817-950942 GCF_000237925.1 Schistosoma mansoni | reverse complement strand
CCAGCTCAGAGAACAAACCAACATCAAAATTATGGGAACTTCTTCGACACTATGGAGTACCTGAGAAGATTGCCAACAGCATGCGGAATTCATACGACGGACTACAGTTCAAAGTCATGCATGGAGGACAGTTGACAGACACTTTCCAAGTAAGGACTGGAGTCAGACAAGGCTGTTACTTCCTCCCTTTCTCTTCTCGTGGTCTGCTGAATTATGAAAACCTTAACATCTGAGGGGAAACACGGGATACAATGGACAGCTCGGAATCAATCAGAAGACTTGGACTTCGCACATGGCCTGGCCCTTACATCCCATATACATCAACAAATGCAGATGAAGACAACTAGTGCAGCAGCAGCCTCTGGATCAGTAGACCTTAACACATACAAAGGAAAGAGCAAGATTCTCAAATACAACACACAGAACACCAACCCAATCACACTTGATAGAGAAACTCTGGAAGAGGTGGAAAGCTTCACGTATCTGGGTAACATCATCAATGAACAAGGAGGATCTGATGCAGACGTAAAAGTGAGGATTGGCAAAGCAAGGACCGAATTCCTACAATCGAAGAACATATGGAACTCAAAACAACTATCAACTAACTTCAAAGTGAGAATGTTCAATACGAACGTCACGACAGTTCTACTGTATGGAGCTGAAACTTGGAGAACTACCACAATCATCACCAATGAGGTACATGTATTTATAAACAATTGTCTACGTAAGATACTCAATGTTCGTTGGATGGATACCATCAGCAACAGCCTACTGTGGGAGAGAACAAATCAGGTTCCAGCTGAGGAGGAAATTGAGAATAGAAATTGGAAGTGGATGGGACATACATTGAAGAAATCATCAACCTGCATCATGAGGCAATCTCTAACTTGGAATCCTGAATGGAAATGGAAAAGAGAGAGGCATAAGGACACTGTGTCGAGAATTGAAAGCAGGCATTAAAAAGGATGAATAGCAACAGGAAAGGACTGTCGAGAACAGAGTTGGATGAAGAATGCTGGTGGGCAGCCTATGCTCCTCCATCAGGTGTAACAGGCGTAAGCAAGTAAGTAACTAAAATATCCATAAGTGGCTCGACTAACAAATCAAATGTATTTCATTTTGACCACTTTCTCACTCGTACAGAAGGAAGTCATAGATCACAAAATGAGAGCAGTGCATAAACGAATAGAATTGCTCCCACTGAGGAATATTCTGATTCTTAATAGGGCTCCAACTAGCATTTCAAATGACGTACAAGCTCGCTACTTAAAAAGAAGAAAACTAAATTTCGTGGAAGTGGCCATAAAACTAGAGAACTACCAACGACTCGAGCTGCAAACACTTACCACTACGCCTTGATCATTAAGATCAGAAGAGCTAGAACTATTTGTTTTATTCAATAGTACAAGGCTCGTTTTGGTAGGGGACCATCAGAATCATTTTTGTTCAAAACGCAATATATTTACTTGAAAATACACTACTATCTTCAAACGGCCATTATTTGCAATCTGGCTTAAAATGTGAATGATTATTTGCAAAATCAGTCTATCAGATATTGCACATGCCTCTCAAAGTATACTTTGGGAATATTCCAAGAGTTGGGATATATCCTGTTGAGTTTCACAGTAATTAGTTGTAGATCATTCATAAAAGGTGTGCATACTGATAAGCCAGACCATTTAGTGTACAAAGTAATCATCAGGCGAACTCTTAGATTTGTTAGACAAACTTATGAGCCTACTTATTACACAGGTCCTTCTAATCTACTCCTATACTAACGCAATGTTTTGGAGGTGTTTTTCTACATCCAAATACAAAATATTGCTTTAGGGTTGGTTTGTAACAACGTCTACAATTACAATGAGGAGTAAAGTAGTTAAGTCAGCCGATCAAGTCTTATCAGCCCTATCAGGTTGGTGTTTGGGGAAATCTCGTCACAGATTGAAGGCTCGGATGGTCTTTCTCAACACGAGTCATTGATGTTATAGGCGAGATGTGTCTCAAGCAAAGGACGAGTTTACTAAGAAGCAGTCCGTGCTATTTTGCTTCATGGACATGAAATGCGGCCTTTGAAGGTAGATGATATTCATAGGTCATTAGTATTTGACCGCAGATGCCTTCAAAGCTTTGTACACGCGTGTACCACTAAGCATTACCCGGGTTAGACGCCAGGCACCAGGCAGAGAGTCAGTTAGTCAGCTACAACGTAGAACTAGGCACATATATGCATCGGTCCAAGTTGCCATACCTCGTTAGCACAACAAGATAAACACCGGATTCATAGAAACAGTTAACTTAGTGGTGGTAATATATATAAGAAAGGTTGTATATAAGGATATAGTATAGAAAGGCAGATATGAAGCAATTTTAATCTCAAGGTTTAAGGGAAGACATTGTGATCGATTCTGAGCCATGTCACACAAAGTCTCCAACCATTAGTTACGATAGTCAGGCCGACCCTAACCAACTAGTCTGCATCTACCAACATGGCTCAGACTAGAAGTTAGTGACTTCAACCACTGATGCCACACTTTGGTTTTGCCGCCCCTAACTCTCTTCCAACCATCCCCAATACTAGTCAGCACTGTGTGTCATAGTAATCGGTGTTCAGGCATACGTAACACGTAGCCCAACCGTCTCAGTTGATGAAGATTCATAACCTCATAAACTGATTTACCGTCATTCCCTAATACCCTATGTCTAACCTCACTATTACCTACCCGGTGATCCCAGCAGATGCGAGCAATATTTCTAAGACATCTGTGGTCAAATACTAGTAACCTACGAGTATCTTCTACTCTTAATGGCCATGTTTCACAGCCGTAAAGTAGAACAGAGCGAACTGATGCGCAGTATACTCGTCCCTTAATTGATAGACGGATATCTCTTCTTCGCCATTGGTGACGTAAGTTGGCAAAAGCCAAACGAGCTTTTTGAATCCGTGCTGAGATTTCGTCTGACACCAACCCATTAGGGCTGATCACACTTCCAAGATAAGTGAAGTTGTCGACGCGTTCGACTACTTCACTCCCTATCCTTAGTTCGGGTGTTGACGCAGGCCAGTCCTGGAGTAACAATTTACATTTGGATGGGGAGAAACGCATCCCAAACATCCTGGCATTATTACTGAGTTCCAACAGAAGACTCTGCATTTCGTCAGCGTCTTCACCAAACAGGACTATGTCATCTGCGTATTCTAAGTCGCTTAGTGGTCCCCCTGGTAGGAGATCAATTCCTGTAAATTCAGTCGACGAGAGTGTTATTTCGAGCAACAGGTCTATAATGAAGTTAAACAAAAATGGGGATAGTGGACAGCCTTGTCGGACACCACTTGACGTTGTAAAATCAGATGACAGTTCGCTACAAGCTCACACTCGACTGGTAGTGTTCGAGTAGAGAGCCTTCACAACGTTTGTGTATTCTGAGGTACACCTTTCAATGGCAGATACTGCCATAGAACCTCTCGGTTTAGAGTCGAGAAGCTATCATTGTCTGACGCTGATAAGTATGCCCGTGTTCTAAAACTTGACGAATATGGGGTCGATACAGCCACGACCAGGTCTGAAGCCAGCCTGATTATCTTGTGTTTGCAGTGCACAGGTCTTAGGCGCCCGATAATTATTGAGGCTAGTATTTTAGATGCTATATTAGTCAAACTAATCCCTCTATGGTTATTACAGGATGATCTTGACCCCTTCTTATAAATTGGGACAATAAGTGATTGTGACCAGTCAGATGGGATTACGTCAAACTCCCCGATTTTAGCTAAAATATTAGTCAACCCAATCGCTAGAATTGGACCACCATATTTAAAGACCTCTGGAGTCTATACATCTGGACCAGCTACTCTTCCTCGTTTCAGATAAGCTGTAGCCTTTTGAACTTCAACTAGAGTCGAGGGACCTACTTCAATGTCCCATTCAGACTGTCTGGGAATGGTGGGTAACTGTAGAGTAGCTGAAGTGCAGCTACACTGTTCTCTAAAGTGTTCCGCGCATCATTCTGAACGTCTGAGCTGAGAGCAGATAAGAGTTGACTTTTTTCGAGATTGTCTTGCTTATACTTGACTTGTTAATACCGGTTTCTCTTATTAGCTGAAGAGTTTTCTGGTGTTGTCTATACTCGCTGCCTATTCCATCTCTTATGCTTTCGTTACCCACCAGGTAGAGATGGGCAAATCGGTTGACGAGGTATCAAACTTCCATCTACTTCGATTATTGGAAAAGTCCAACTATCGCCTGCATAGACGTGAGACGTTTGTTGCTGCTGGATGAAGTCGAATGAGAGTTATGGAACCAAACTAGGATGCAGGACCAGTCCATGAATTTAGTGATTAACATGAAGCGTATCGGGAGATCCAAGGTAACCAGTTGGTGTTTGTGAGATCACCGCAACTAGGGTTTGGAAACCTTGAGAAAATAGCTTGGAATCGACCACAATGGGACATATGAATTCATTAAGATCTTGAGTTTAGTGACCGCTTGCTATCTAGTCTGTGATTTAACTCTTTTTTGAATTGTACTGCCCGTATCTCATCTTTTCTACGAATACGGATAATGTTATAATCCAAATACTGCAGCCTCTAGCCCTACTGGTTCGATGTCGTAACTTGAGTCGACGAACATGTACCTAGTTCTACGTTTCTCATGACTGAGTTGAAGGGGAACAAACTAAATTCAAGAACAGTAGTGATGGTAGGTCCACCGATGAGGCATTAAAGCGTTAGTAACTTATACAGCTGGAAGATTACCGACCTCTCCCCCGTCGCCGCTTATCTAGAATCACAGCACTAACACAGAGACATTCTAGAGGAGACTAAGTCAAAAAATAAGTTCTTGATGTTATTAATTACTGCTTTTGAGAGTGAGGTGTAAGTGAATGTTCTAGTTGGTCAGTCGTAAGTAACATATAATCCGGTACATGAGTGCGTTGATTAATGATAGGACACAGTCGTGTTCGATCCCCCAAGATCGTATCTGGGCTTAGTCAGGGCACATTTTTTAATTGTTTTGAATTCATTCATCCTTATGAATCTACAGTTGATAAACATATACAGATTTTCTCTACAATACATTTAGAAACAGCGTGGGAACATAAAGAAAACGATACATCCAACAAATTTTATTGATATACCAGAATAGAACTAGAGTTTGTTAAAAGCAGCTATATCAACTGACTGGACAAAATCTTCAAACTTCGTTATTTCTTCTTCTAACATATCAGTGCTAACCTGAAAAAAAGACATCAATATTCTACTTTACAAACTCAAGAATTCTGAGAATAAAATTTTAATTAAACTTATAGATTAAATTAATGGTTTTGACAAACATTTGACTGAGAATGAATACCTTATCATCTTCAATAACACATGCAATTTGGAGTTTCTTAATCCCATAGGCCAAAGGGATAAGTTTGGATGCACCCCATAACAGCCCATCAGTTTGAATACTACGGACAGCTTTTTCCATCTCCGCCATATCAGTGTCGTCGCCCCATGGTTTTACATCAAAGATAACAGTAGACTTCGCAACAGGAATATTTTTAGTTGCTTTTTTTGCTTCGTAGGCAGCCTGGCGCTCACTTCTTAGTTTTTCATACTCTTCATCATCATCAGAGACGAATAAATCAAACTCGTCGCTTGCAGCAGGCTGAGTACATTTAGCTGATAAAGAAGGAAATGCAATTTAAGCCCCCGAACTTTTGATTACCTGGTTCAGGATTAGCGGATTCCGGTGCAGCAGGAAACTTTTTTCGCTCCGCACCAAAGGAATCAATATGTCTGTACCAGCGTGAAATATTGCCAAAATCTGATAACGATGACTTTTCAAGGGCTATAAACGTTGAAACATCTGCTTGAGTAGGCTGAAACCTACAAAAATATTATCATAAAATGGATTATGGAGCATGTTTATTAATAATAATGTTAACACTTTTGTTAAACTCACAAACCTGTTTGCGACACTTACCAGAACGTCATGATTTTGATAAATGTATGCTATTTCTCCCAAATATCAACCCAGTTATACGTAGGACTAATATACTAGGTAGTAATTTGGAGTTCTCACTAGCACTATCAAACAAAATATATAAGTGAACTGAGTTCATTTATTGAGTATAAAAACTAGCGCTGGCAATATTCCATTCATTGACAATAA
Organism: Schistosoma mansoni; assembly: GCF_000237925.1. NCBI lineage: Eukaryota > Metazoa > Platyhelminthes > Trematoda > Strigeidida > Schistosomatidae > Schistosoma > Schistosoma mansoni. Next base: position 944,787 of record NW_017386008.1, on the reverse strand, counting down.
AAAACTACGTAAACAGTGAACACTGAAAAGAAACGTCCGCTTGCCAAATTAGATGGAGTCTACAGCAACGTTTCCCGAGTGATGTTACTACATTATTCAACTGCTGGAAAAAAACCAACTACATGACGCGCTACATCGAAATCTTTACCGTAATAGGTTGTTGCTGTAGCTTATAAAGACATTATTAATAATTATGGGGCGAACTAATTCCCAACATTTCTACTGTTGGTGGACGTCAAGATAAACTAGGTTTTGGAACGAAATGAATGTAGTACATAAGTAGTTTGGATTGTTGCTTGGCAGAAGGAATTTGTTCCAAGTAGACTAAGAAGTGACAAGCAATCTACACAACTTAAGTTCGATGAAGCTATAACTTAAGGACGACTTTGAGCTTTCACCACCAACTGAGGTCGGAATAGGATTATACGTTGGTGCGAGGATGGGGATTAGGACTGAGTTAGAAGTTAGCATTAAGGGAAAAAAAATTAGTTCTCACGACGGACTAGCACCACTCATAATCCCATGTTTTTTTCGCTACATAGATGAACCCAAGGTTTGTAGTCTTAATTCAGATAGATTTGTTCATAAACGATGGTCAGACCATGACTTTTAGAATGTATTTGGGATAGGAACCGGTCAACATTTAACATAACAAAATGGGAGTAAGCCCATGACAAGATGGTTTACGGAGCATGTATTTGAAGAAAAAATGCGAACTCAAGACTCAGACACTTTACAGGAGTTTAAGATACCAATAAGCATGTACGCAGAACCACTGGGTGAATTTATTACAACACCGTACCTACACGAAATCTACACTAACCCTGATATATAACTTCTGGTAAGCAGATAATCATCTAGCTTCTTCAGGGCCGAAGCAGTTTTCAAGTCACCAAAGTCAATCATTCGGTAGCGTGTGTAAATTCTACCCTGGCGCCTGTAAGGACACTTGGTAGAGGATAAAAACACAAAGTGATCAAACAATTTTAGTAATTTTTGACGTCAACATCAGAAACGCCACTGTATTTAAAGATATAAGGTGAACGGCAGCACACCAATTTACATACTTACATCTGTTGTCACTCAAGAAGCAAAGGCTGCCGACCTCGATTCGATAACTTATTCTCTCTATAGCTCTCTTTCTCATTGTTTCTAAGTGCTACTCATTCCCAAAGTGTCTGCCCCCGATTCTCAAAGTAATATGTTTCTTTGTCTGCCTCTTTTCTTTATGTCTTGGGTATCTTAAGTAAAGGCCTGCTTCGTGGCGCAGTCTGATGTTACCCTCAATATGTCCTCTCCACCAACAGCGTATTTTCCAAAGTTCCTATTCAACTGAATATTGGTTTGTTATATGCCACTGTAAGTTGTTTCTGCTTGTTCTTAGTTGCCCGAACTGGAGTACCTTGCGTACACCATCGAGTAAACTGGTTTGATGTTGATTTTAGTAGTTCTCCAAGTTCCAGCCCCGTACAATAGAACTGTTTTGACGTTCGCATTGTCTTCTGAAAGTATTTTTAAGTCCGTAACTGGGACTGCCAGTAATTGATATTTAAGATATGAAACTCGATATCAGTTTAGCTTGTGAATCGATCGAGATTCAATGTTACCTGTACGAATTTCTTGAGGCAGAGAAATTGGTTAAGCCTGGAGAGCGATGGGGTACAAACATTCAATTTTTGTAAGTACTGATATGAGAGACCCAAGAACAACGTCTAAAACAAAAACAATTTGCTACTTACTGATCATACTGAATGGTCTGGAAAAATTACAGGGCATTCTCTCAAAAATGTGGCTAGCAGCGGTTAATAGCAATTTACTTGATAGGCTGAGGAGGTCTTAGTTATATGGCAACAATGTATTCTGGAGTAAGTCCAAGCTATCCTTGAAGAACTCAGTAAAGGCTCCTTAACGGATAACTGCATGACATGCCTTACCAATGATTTCCAGCTGTCTTCACACATTTTATTTGTTATGGTGGTATTTGTAGGAAATATTAAAAATAAGTAGTGAAGCTTTTGTATATATGTATACTATAGTTTTTGCAGCGAAAACCTTTACTGTGGCAAGTTTCTGCACTAAATGGCATGCGCTATATCGTATGACGGATCTATCAGAGAGATTTTTTGGTGACGAATATCTAAAATCTACTTTTGCCATAGAAATTTGATTTTTGGAGGTCCCTTAAGAGGTTAAAGTTGAATTCCGTTGCTTTCAGTTTTTCAAATACGTTAAGTGAAACGGTTTCGTCAAACTGCTGAATCTTCAAAATAATGACAAGACTGACGGATGACATGGTGTGCTAGACGCATAAATTTGGCTGGTCATTGTATTTAGCATCGTTTAATTTGTTAGGACCTATTACTGCGTTCGCAATCGCACATTTTCTTGCTTCACCATATCGTCTTGAGTAAAAGTTCAGTAGATTGGTTAACCTTTGTCAGTGCTTATAGTATGTGTACCTATGAAAATTCATTGTAACATTTATTCGAATGGACTTTGAGATCTTACCCTAATATGCTTAAATAGTGTCTTTTTGTAAATATTTTCATATTATTGAATCAGTGTTGTCGATATATTTTACCTATTCTGGTTATCATTAAGAGTTAGATGAATGAGATTTCGAGATTAATTGCAAGTGATTCAAGGATGGAAATCTTTTTCAATCGTTGTTACCTTCCACACTAGGAAACTCGTAGGAACACAAAATGTTCACGTACTGTGTGCTATCTTTTGGTTTATTGTCATGGAGTTGTATATAAGTCAACCTACACTAAATTCAGTGGTCACAACGTGCCGCCAAGCGAAATTTATATTTAACAGGACCTAATTCTGGTTAGTGTAAATAGTTTCTGTTTTCATGGACGTAAGATCGTAAAGGGAACAAGTTGAGGAACTGATGTTACGTAGTGACCACGAATTTCAGTACATGAGTACCATCATAGTTAAAGTTTGATATGTATGTAAATACATAATTAGTCGTAAAATTTGCAGACCTTTGAGTTTCATTATTACCTTCCATAGCGGCAGTGTTAACAGTCTTTAAGGCAGGAGTAAGTCCTTTTCGAGTTTAGGCTCTCCAATGTTTACATTTTAATGTTCATGTTCAAAATTTTAGTCGGTTTGGCTGTAGTTAGGAGTAATTCGTGTGCTAGATCAATGAATTGTGAAATGATATACCTTACCAATCAACACTTTTAGCTGAAAAGTCTTATTTATTGAGGAAACCAAATATATTATCCTTCGACAAAATATGATGATCCAATGATAATAAGCCAATCTTCAATGATTTCCGACAGACTTGATGTTCTAATTAATAACACATCACATGGAGAACTTAATACTTGGCCTCTTTGAATGTCATTCAAAACAAAGTACAACCCATAAGATAGCCTGCAATCCTCCTTTGAGACAGTCCCATATATTTAACTTTTAAGTAAAGCACTTATAAACTATGTAAGGACTTATGAAGAAGTGAGGCCTATCCTAGACAGTTACTGTTTATGTTATATACAGATTAGTATGAACTATGTGTCTTACGGACTATCTATCAGATTCCATTGTTAGAAGATATGCAAACAAGTGCAGCTGCAAGTAAAATGATTAGGACAGTGCTTTCACTACCATCCTCAGTATACACTGTCAGCATGTAAATATGGTCCTTGATTAAAGCAATATTCATACCGACCACAAACGTAGGAGAGCCTAACATCATAAAAGGAGGGAGGGTGGCGTTACTGACCAGTAAACATGATGGTGGGGAGATAACTTCAATCCACCCGTGTCTGTGGGGCAGAACATATTAATTACGGCTCCTTATGTCTAGTGGGATGTCACGAACCAACGGTATTGATGCGAAATTATTCATGCAAAATACCACTTTAAATCATGTTACAAAAAAACTTGGTTCCACTTCCTACCGAGTAATCCTATTACAAGCAAACTAGACAATTGGCTAAAAACGAAGCCCACTCTATACCCTATAAAATCTAAAAACAAAAAAGAGTTGAAACAGCTTCTAAAGTAAAGGAGACAGTCATTTGTATCGGAATACTGTTTTCAGCACTTTATTTTATAATTACACAATTCCATAATTCCTTCTGAACTACCTTCATTTATACAGTTCCTTATCCACTCATACCTTGCCCACACTTATTTTTCTTTAACACATTAGTATGTTCTTACCTAGTAAATACTACAGTAACAGACAAATAGACTAAATGGTTATACCTTAACTATTCATCCATGAATATTGTGTGCTCTGCTTTTCGTCCTTCCTTTTTCTTACACCTTTTTCAGCCTCCTGCAGATACTCCACCGAAAACAGATATGGCACGGGTGACTTCGCCCTACACCTTTACTAAAGCTTTCGATATTCTGGAGGGATATAAGTTCGAAACTTCAAAAAGCCCCCAACTTCGCATGTATCTATTCTTGACCATCAGTTGTATGTTGCAACGCTACCTCCATAAAGTGCGCCAAGTGTAATATTGACATGTTTCTTACGAAATCCGTTTACATTCATATCTTATGAAATATCAACCCAGCTGAGTAATTTTCAACAGTGAAAATTGTAACTTCTTTAACAATTTGATCTTGCCTGTAAACCGGTATGCCTCATGTAACAATCTGTTATTTGAGAATAAATTATTATTATTAATATAAAGTAACTTAATACACGAGTGATTAAGTAGTAAGATGGGATGCACGGAACATTTCGTTGACCACAGGCGGATTACACCATGCACTTACATAATGACTTCAAATGAGACCTTCGTAAATATTCAAACCACTTTCAAAATACCGGTTTACTATTCCGTATAGCTCCAGTTATGGGGAGAAAAAAGTTAATATTTTTGAATAATGTGTTGCATGTAATCTTTAAGACAGTAAGTCAATCTGGTTCAAAGTTGCTAAAACTGATTGTGCAGCACTTTTTAGTCCAAATGACATCCTCAATAACTCACACGAACCGAACGGTGTGATTATGGCTGATTTTCGATATACACTCGAGCCAACAGAAATCGACGACATGCTCACACCATGTCCAGCCCAAAAAACTTCTTTTCCATGTAAATTCAAAGAATAACTATGAAAATGAGAAATAAGGCATAACTCTGGAGCAGTCTGATTATTCACAACGTAGACAAAAGCAAAATGGCCATGTAGACCTGAAGGTCTCACATGAGACTGAGGGTTTGCCGTTGATGTTGTGGTTAGTTTGGCATTGCTTTGGCATGTTACATTATGCGATAACTCTGGATAACTTTACTGAACGCAGTCGGCCTTGTGTCAGCGATGGATCTTTCAAATGTCTGCCCTATCAATTTGTTGGTAGGTGATTTGCCTACCAAGATGATAACGGGTAAGAGGGAATCAGGGTTCGATTCCGGAGAGGGAGCCTGAGAAATGACTATCCCATCGAAGGACGGCTGCAGGTACGAAAATTACTCACTCCTGGCACGTGGAGGTAGTTATGTGGGAAAGCAATCCTTACAACGTCAACGATCAAAAGTGCACAGGCACGTAGCCGCCCTTATTGGCACTTTCGCTACGCCTGATGCTAGCTTCGTTCACGTTCATACAGACATTGTACGACCATTGCCACCATCGCATGGGTATGATCACATACGTACATTGATCGTTTCACAAGATGGCCCGAAGCTATTCCTTTCACATCTATTACGGCGGAGACAGTTGCTCACCGCTTCGTTGAATGATGGATAGCTTTGTACGGTTGTCCGTCGACTGTCACGACTGACCGAGGACAACAATTTGAGTCCGCATTATTCTCCTCACTAACACGGCTTCCTGGTAGAGAACGCATACGCACTACCGCCTACCACCCAGCATCAAACGGTTGCATCGCCAACTTAAAAGTGCTCTTCGAGCACACGAAAACAACAATTGGTACGAAACCCTTCCGCTCGTCCTCCTGGGAATCAGAACGAGTCTAAAGGCAGATATTCAATGTTCCGCCGCTGAACTTGTTTACGGCACGACATTGCGTCTGCCTGGGGATTTTTCACACCACGGAGCAGCACTAAGTTCGGCGAATCAGACTACGTCCAACGACTGTCTGCATTCATGCGAACACTGACTCCGGTGTCAACTCGTATACAACATCGACAGGTCGCTCTCCCTCGAGAGTTATCTACCTGTTCACATGTTTTCATACGAGTAGATTCGGTACGCAAACCTCTACAACAACCTTACGAAGGACCTTTTCACGTGATTTCCCGTCACGAAAAGACCTTCAAGGTTGATCGACATGGCCGCGTCGAAATAGTCAGCATTGATCGTCTCAATCCAGCATACGTCGATGACAGTGCTCTACTTGATAAGCCGAGACCCAATGCTAGACCCATCAGAGCTTCTAGCGGGATCTCTACATCTACTTCGGGTCCCACGCTAGATGCACCTGAGACCACATTCTCACGTCCCAGTCAACAGCACGTGTCATCTGCCCCGTCTACGGACGAGACTTCCGTCTCACGTCCAGACCGGCAGACCACACCGCCCTTGACTGCGGATGAGATTGCAGAATCACGAGGTTCGAACGAGACTACCGTCTCACGTTCTGGTCGCCGAGTACGCTTACCCGTACGCTTTCTCGACTAACCTCATAACCAACTACGGATACAGTATAGGAATCTACCCCTATACTACAAGAAAGCTACACTTTTCTCTTTTTCTTTCATTTTTTTGTTTACCCCGAGCCTACGCCTCTGACCATCGCTGTTCTGGTATCGTCGACTTTAGTCAATCTTGGCGAAAGCTGGCCTGATCACCCACGCTATAGTCAACGCACTCAGTCGATCTCTCTGACTCCAAATACGTATGGTATACATTTGGCCCCGAACTTGGTTATTCTGGTCACATTTGGCTCCTTGGCTCAATCTGGTTTCGTCCTACGTCTGCAGAGTTTCTGGTCCGGACCTCTACGAACGCAACCTTTAGATTCTGGATACAAACCATTCTGGTATAGCATGCTAACCCAAGCAATCAATACAGTACGTTCCTCCTGGTACCGTTCTACGTCAAAGACCTTTGGCGGCAACTCGAGGATAAACGATCGCTTCCTGTTCTGCCAACGCCTTCGTCCTACAATTGAACGATCAGTCACACGAACGAAACCGCTACGTATCGAAAGTGTAAACCTTTTCTAGCGAGGGGCTCCTGTAGTGACCGGCCTGTCTCGATAATAACACGATTGGAACAATAGAAACAATTATTATTATTGTAACCGATTATACCAGCGATTGTTTTACTGTATTTGTTTAACTGTATCAGACTCACTTCTTGTTCCGCTATCCGCCTTGTTCTGTTCGAACTTTCTTACGCTCTGCCCATTTTGTCTGTACTCGTTGGCACGTCTCGGTATTCTTTCGATGCCACGAGATCGCCAATAAATATACTTTATCCAGACTAATTAAAGCCTTCTGGTTTGCAAGTTATCAAAGGAATCAAGTCGTTTCTCGGCACGTAATCGTATTGTAGTAGTGATCATAGCCCATCCTCGACTCGACACTCACTACAAAATCATCATGCATGAAAGTCGACTAGCCGATGGTCCATCTCAGTGTTATTTTGCCTTTAACAGCCATCGAAGTGCCGGGGCCACGTTTAGACATCCATTAAAAGTTCGGATGCTTACTCCATAGATTTTTCGCTGCCAACTAACACCGCCGGTAATGCCTAAAGGTTAGATTTAGGGATTAGAACTTAAGTTGCAGTTACGAGATGGTTTTAAAAATTAGGGTCAATGTTTTCGTCATGAAATGATATCATCTATAATGCAACGTTTGTCACTGTTCTGTTTACGAACGTATGAAACTTGGGACTGGAATTAGAAGTGAAGATTACGGTGGGTGAATAATATATAGTCTCCCAAAGCACTCTTAACTACGTTTAGAATCACATTAAATGCTTCAGGACACATTCTGCCGATGCAGCAAGTACGTTTTGTAGTTAATTTGAGACGATTTTGATTTCTTTTTCTGGTTACATGATAGAGGAATACTTTGATTAGTTCGACACCTTAACTAAGTCGATTTTTGAAAAGACAGTTGTACCTTACAAGGTAGCTGTCAAATCGTAAATGTGAGGCAACGGGTAACGATCGGGAATGGTTTTAGCATTCAGACGCCGATAATCACCAGTTGGACGCCAATCATTGTTGTCCTTTTTAGGGACCATGTGCGATGGACATGACCATGGACTATTTGACGGTCGAATTATTCCTAAGTCCATCACGTGGTTGAATTGGTTTTTAGCCAACCTAAGCTTTTCGGGAGCCAGTCGTCGTGCTTTTGAGAATAAAGGTGGTCCTGTGGTCGAGATGTGATGTGTAACATTACTGGTTACACAAGGCAATTTCGGTTGCGGTTGATATATCCTGGAGTATTTATCGAGTAGTGATTGATATAGGGGGTCTGTGGCGTGCTTAATTGTGACTGGGGATAATCTGCAACCAGAAAAAGGAGTTAAGCAAACAGATAACTTAGTGTTTGTGTCTACTAACCTTCGTGATCGTGTGTCGATGAGTAGATTGTGGTATTGTAGCAGGTCCATACCAATGATTGGGATAGAAACATCTGCAACCACGAAAATCCAGTATATGGGTTTGCGTAAACCCACGTTAAGGTAGACGTACCTTTTACCGTACGTCGCGATCGGTTTTCCGTTCGCCGCCTGTAAACAGACTCGTGAAGTCTGTCACTAAAGTTCACGGGAAGAACGGTAACGTATGCGCCGCTGTCGACCAGATAGCGAACTTTCGTTGTCACATCCGTGACGTATAAGAGGCGGATATGTTCGCCGGCTATGGTTGCCGTTAACGCGTGCCGGCTTGGTAGTCTCCTGAATTCTTATTTGTGTCGGTAGCCTTAAAAATCGGGTAATTGCAGGGCTTCCTGCAATTTCTAGAAGTTTTGCCGTACTGGTTATGATACCAGCACCAGTCGGGATTATCTGTCTTTTGAACACGAGGGACAGATCGTTTACGTGAAGCACTTCTTCGCGCGTTTCTTGACCGACTACGGTCATTACGAAATCTACGATATCTGGTGAGTGTGTGACATAATTCGTTAATGTCGTTCGGGGTCGTTTGAGGCTTTTCTTTGACCGAAAAGACCTCGGCGCTACTGGATTTGGTAATTTCTAAAATTTGATCGGCAGATGCAGCTAGTTCGTCTACGGTGTTGTTTTGGAACGAGACAAGAACTGCCTGCACCTGTTTTGGAAGTTTGGATAAGAAAAAATGTTCGACTAGGCCTTCGTCGAAGGTTCTTTGACCTATCACTTCTCTCATCCTAAGCAACATATCTGTAGCAGAACCATGTAGCAGGTCGATGTTATTGAGGAGTTGGTCTAACCTTTGTTGGTCGGTTAGATCTCCACGTCTCAGAATCGCTCGCTTAAGCGTTTCCTAAGGTTCTGAAACATCACTAGTAAACATACTAAGTGTTACGTACCTGTTAAATTCGCGCGGTAACGCCTTAACTACCGCGAGGAATTGCGTGCGCGAGTCCGTGATTCCGTGCCCGCGAAAGCCAGCTTCTGCGTATCAGAACCAGGATTCGATAATGTCAGGCCAAAAAGACGTTAACTGAATCGGAGGTGGAGGAACAGATTGTAACTTGAAAACCTTAGATGTCTGTTCCGTCATAATATTATTAGGACGAGAAATATGTAATTAAAATATATCCGAAAAAAAGGTATATCACAATGTATATAAATCAAATACGGAGGAACAATTAATAATGAAATTCCAAAAGGGAACAGACTCACAGTTTATGCTCTTGGTGTACCAGATCACGTAGGGCTCACCACTGAAGATACGACTAGTATTCTAGTTTGACAACTAGCAAGCAGTAACACCTTCTATATTCGAAGCTTTCCCCAACCAATCGAAATCAGAAGTCAGATGAGAAGAGATCGGAAAGATATATTTGGTACGTTATCAATATATCGAGAAGCGTTTGCTCTAATCTGGCTAGTAAACGTAGGAGCTGTGTCCCACGCTGGTTCGTAACGTGATCTGGTACGGATGCATGACCGGAAGCCTTCACTTAAACAAGTCCACTTAAACAAATGTGGCTAGCATCGAATGTCGAACACTTAATGAGCTATTGATTTTGGGGAATTCTTTACCGCTACAAGTTAAAGTAGCCACTAAAATACTGTATGGACATAAGGAAGTCTCTTGCCAAGTCAAAAAATTCACAGTAACGTGCGAAAAAGCTGAGCATTCTTGGTAATGAGAACATGAAAGCTAATTGATCTGAGGATTCCTCGTATGCCACAGAATCGGGCAGTACTTATATCCACGTATGATCTACGAAATCGACGATCTTGAAGAGAATCTGAATCTTCAACGAAAAAGTATGGCTCATAAAAACATATATCAACTGCTTTCCTATTTTCTTCTCGAATCCTATCCATAACTCAAATAGCTTGGAGATTGAAATTAGCATATCTCATTGTTTTTGTACATTAAAGTTTAGTGCAAACTTTGAAATGCACTCAAAATTACCGAGTTCGGTAGGTTCACTGGTATGCAGTCGGTGTACAGTGTATTCATATAGCTTTACAAACATACCTAAAATGTAGATCACTACCTCCAAAAAATAATATTGTAAACTTATCCTTCCTAGATCTTGGGCCCCAGTATCTCTGCATATATGTTTATGTATATTCGCATATATATGAAGGAATACAGGGACTGAAGAACATAAATGGTAGAACTTTTAATTGATGAAATCGTAACTTACTAACTACCTCTCAGCAGCCCGCAAGTGGCTTTGAGAAAAATCCTACTTCTCACTAGGGTCAAAAGAAGGTTATAAATTAGTGTGAAGAACTAGGATTAGGATTAAGTTACAGTTAGGGCTAGGGGTTAAAGTTAGGGTTTTCATCACATATCGACGCTTTATAATTCCCACATGTATTTTAACTGTGTGGACAAGCGAACTTAGTGCCGAAATCCAAGACTTGCTATCTTTAATTCCATAATTTAGTCCACAAATTATAGTCTCGCCATATCTCGAGTGATTGACTTAAAAGTCATTACTCACCAAAAAGTTAGTTGAGTCTAGTTCTAGAAAACCTTCTAAACCTCTCCGCAAGCTTACTGCTCTGGAATCCACGGAAAGTTAGGACATCTTAGGTTCATAATTATCATTAGTTAATTTAAGTGCTGTAACTTACTGAGTCTTTTTGTCGGGGAAGTAAGTTTACTTTAGTTAGTCTATCATCACACAAAGTTTACAAATTCAAAGGACCAAATAAATTGCGACTTTTTAAAATATCGTCATCCGGCTTATGCTCGCTAGCACGTATTTGACCAGCGACTGAAGTAACTCACCTTCAGGCTGAAATCACTCCATCTACGAGACAGGAAAAAACGGAAATCAGCATAAGTAAAAAGCTGCTGAGATCATCCGTACTCAATTATATCTAAACAATTAGTGTTAAACCTATCCACAACTCTCGAAGTAATCAGCTTTCCGTAGTGAGAAACGGAAAGAAAATAATCTTTATTAGCTAAAATCTGCTCTGCCGTAGAGATCGAGTTTTGTCTTTCCTGTCTAAGCAAAACGAAAATCCGAACAACAATGGCTTCATTAAATTACCATTCAGCAATATTTGACCAAATATCTACAAAAGTTGGTCACCAACGTTTGGACCTGTTGTTTTTTGGTAGCTTGCAACTAAACTACGTCAATACGTCTATCGTTTCTTTATGTACCAGGTACTTCGAGTGGTTTTGTAGAGCAAGTAGTATTCAACTGCTTTAGCGACACACCAAACAGTATCACTTACTATGGGAATTTTATATGCTTGTCCCGATACTATTTGTGTATAGATCTCATTTAGGGTACTTGCTTTGTTTGAGGGTAGATTGGATTTATTATCACCAAGCTCTGACAATCAAGAGTATTTCCCTGGAATTGTTGGTCAAATTATCACCGCTCCCATCTGAAAATATCGTTTCTCTCAACATTGAAGTGTATTTCCAAGGAGCGTTCACTAGGTAGTTAAGGCTCTCTGATTTCAACCTTTGGATTATAAATTCAAATTTTGACTGAATTACCACAGTTTAGGCACTCAAATAGCTTCGCTTACTTTGAAACATCAATGATTGGCTCAAAGCCCAATACACATACTTGATTTACTGTTAGCAATTACTCAGCTCCTTCTGCCCGGTTAGTTCTTTTCTATATAAGCAATAGTTTCTGTCTTCTTACTGGTTCTTCATTAATAAGTATATTTCTGTATGTACAAAACATGTTTCTATGCATAATATACTAATCTTTTCAATATACAATGTCATATATATCTGACCAGTGTTTCACTGTTATAGAATTAGCTGGCTATAGTGGTACTGTAACTAATCTGTAAGTATTAAAATAACACAATAGTTAGAAACATCCAGTTATAATGTCGAAACTTTAGTTTTTAAACCAACATTTTTTGGTTACAAATCCACAGACTATTTTAATAAACTGGCCAAATTTTTCAATTATTTTAACTGCTGCTTCATGTTGAGTTAGAGCTGATCAGCACCCATTATACTCCTCATCAAACTAACCTTATGATAAATTGATATCCACTTGGTACGTCATAGGTAACAGAAATTACTTCAAAAAATACACTCGGGAATTGCGTACTGTGTTTCTTTCAAAACTGGTAAACACCACCTTTTAGTTAAAACGCAACTTTCCATAATATTCGTATTTATTTACAGCACATATCATCAAGATCGCTCGTTATCTTGTCGCAAGAAATACAAAATAAATCGGAAAAGTCCTAGCAGTGGTTAAAAACCAGTTCATCAAATTATTGACTGATGGTCTAAGCTATCTCATGGGTGCAGACGTATTAGTTGATTGACAGTACTTTTAAGAAATGATTGAGGACGTTGAATTACAGAGCACTTAGTTGTAGTAGTCCGAATGTGTTTATTCCTTGTCTTTGGTTAATCGTTGAGTTAATTATCTGTTAGCGAGATATAGATTGAATTAAAGCGTACCCCATACAGGATTGTTTTTTGGCACGTTGATTGTCCCATTCCTAGCTAGTTTGCGCTAGTATTTAATTGGAGATGAGAATATTCTCGTATAAAATCATAGACTTACTAACGTTCCTCTTACTGTTATTCATTCTCATTCAATGTAGTTTATTTGGAATGTAATTACGAACCTGTCTAAGCCCTGTTCTACTTTTGGAGACTGGTTAAATGAGTGTCTGAAAAATACCAAATACTAAGGGTCGGAGGGTCTACCTAGGAGAGTTGGAAAACCCTAATTCCAAACCAGTAATGGTTATGGGCTCCAGTATCCTGATGAAACAAATGCCGTATGAACCAATCGTCGGTCACCGGCTACCATGGGACTGCATCTCCTTACGATGCTCCACTACCTTGTGGATTAGGCCTTTAGGTCAAAGACCCGGAGTATGGCCCCCTAAGAAAATCACATGCTTCGGCCTAGACACCCGGGCAGTATCATAGCTCTCACATAATCAAATGAAATGACACTTTTTGTGTGGTGCATATATATCTGGTGCCTGTTTGTACCAATATTTATGTGTTCAGATAAAAATAACAATAATAATAAGGGTCGGATAATAAAGGACTTAACGGTATCACTCATAACTTATTTTTATCTCATGTTTTCCTTTTAAACGATTTCTAATGTGTATTTTTCCATCTCATTTCATATCAATTCCTGTGCATTAATTATTATTTTGTTGATTTCCTCTCTGTGTGTTAGTATAAGATGTAGGAACTTCAAATAAATGCATAGTTGTGCCAAATCTTACTATGTTATTTATTATTTATTTAAACAAATAAATATTGGTACAAGGAAGCACCAAATAAATATGCGCCGCACAAATCTCATTTGATTTGTGTGGGGGCTGTGATGCTGACCAGGTGCCCGAACTGAAGCAGGTAGTTTTCTTAGGGGGATACATCCGGAGACTTTGACCTAAAGATCTGATCCACAAGGCAGTGGAGCATCTTAAGGAGATGCAGTCCCATGGTAGCCGGTGACCAACGATTGATTCATACGCCATTTCTTCCATCAGGATACTGGAGATCAACTCCCCTAGGTGAACTTTCCCTGTCCACCGGTGAGGTTAAAGCGCCGGACATTCGCTTTTCATCCTCTCAATTTCGTAAACAACACCCGTGGTGCGAGAAGGCAGTGAGTAGGACTTCCCTGTCAGAGGCTATATATTCGCGTGGCCATATGAGAGCATTTGGAGAGGGAGAGCGGACTCTCACCACTCTCGACCGTACCAGGGCATTTTGGGGCAATCTTATTATAACCGACTAGGAGCTAAACTCGTTGATTTTACGGTCACTTGTTTAAATTTTGTCACGATCCTGTTATTATTCTAACGTAAGTAACCAATCCTATACACATGATTGAATCTACAAGTTATCCTAAACACTAACTATAAAGGAATTCCCATTTAAACTTCCTATCGAGGTAGCACCTTAACAAATTTAAACAAGCTTTTCACAATCAAAAGTTTCATTAATATGGTTGTTTTAAAGTTATTAATTAGCCAGTTTTACAGTATTTTTAAATGTGTCATGTTTTTTTGTTGTTTATAGGCGCAGACTAATTTTTTTTTAAATTATGATATGTTGTTTGTTGCTTTTAACGAATTTAGTTTTTCTGCTTTATACACAATATTATTGTAACTGGGAAGTATTGGTTGGTTCTTCAAATTATCAATGTTTTTCTTACATAGACTTATTTTACAGATTGTCGACATTTCAAAAATGGCGTCTGTAACTGTGGCCAATTTACATGTAAAATGTAGAAATTCTCCATACCCTCGTACTTCTGACATACAAAGATATCCTGTTCCGGATGATAAAGTCAGTTGGAGTGTATCTTGGAGTGAATATCATCCGGTAGCGTACACAGCTCCAGGAATATCTAAAAAGCCATGGGCTGATCCAGATAACCAGTTGAGTATTATTTAATATTATTATTCCTCAAATTACTGTTTCTCTTGGCTGTGTCTTCTATTCATTAGTCTTTTTCACTATTTAAACTACTATTACTTCAAATTCTTCAATTAATCTTGTTACTTTGACCTTGCTATACTGATGTGACATCATGAATTAAAGTACTTCATAGTTGAGGGCCTGATCAACCGTTTCAGCTAGGTGTTTTCCAACTATCCCGTCTTAGATATGAAGTGAATAGTTATAAATACTAACAATATGTGTCCATGTGTTGTTATAAAAGACTTACAAATCATTGCAATGCTAAATACTGGAAAACTCAAACTAAACATATCTACATATTTCTTTCTTTGTCTATCTTTTGAAAAACCAAGAGTCGAGCAGATTGGAATTCCCCGTATTATGTTTATTTATTTATTTAAACACATAAATATTGGTACAATTGGGCACCAGATACAGATGCGCCATACATATCTCATTTGATTTGCTTGAGGGCTATGATACTGCCCAGGTGCCCGGACTGAAGCAGGTGGTTTTCTTAGGGGGCCACACCCTGAGCCTTTGACCGAAAGATCTGATCCACAAGGTAATGGAGGATCGTGAGAAGATGCAATCCCATGGTAGCCGGTGATCAACGATTGATTCGTACGCCATTTGTTCCATCAGGATACTGGAGCCCATATGCGTCGCTGGTTTGGAATCAGGGCTTTCCAACTCCCCTAGGTGGATCCTCCACATCCACCAACCCGGTTAAAGCGCCGAACATTCGCTTTTCGTCCTCTCAATTTCATAAACAACACCCGTGGTGCGAGAAGGCAGTGAGTAGGACTTCCCTGTCAGAGGCTATATATTCGCGTGGCCATGTGAGAGCATTTGGAGAGGGAGAGCGGACTCTCACCACTCTCGACCGTACCAGGGCATTTGGGGGCACCCGTATTATGTACGGTGGGCCGTAAGAATTAGTTGTACCTTCTGATCAGTTAGATGGCCTTCATGATTAAAGATAAGTAGCATATTCTAACTGTTAGAAACGTTTAAACAATATTCTTTTCAAATCATTGTAATTTGAATCCATGTTAAACTGAAATCTGTTGTAATCCTTCACAGTTGATGTTGTGAATTCTTTACTGTAACAAAATTGACAATATTGATTAAAGCAATTGTTATTAAGACTCAGTCAGTCAGTCAGCTACAACGTAGGATAAGTCACATATATACATCGGTCCAAGTTGCCATACCTCGTTAGCACAACAAGATGAACACCGGATTCATAGAAATAGTTAATTTAGTGGTGGTAATATATAAAAGATAGGTAGTATATAAAGATATAGTATAGGAAGGAAGACAGATATGAAGCAATTTTAATCTCAGTTTAAAGGAAGATAAAGAGTGTATACACCTACGCCATTGTAATCAATTGTGAGCCATGTCACTTAGAGTCTCCAACCATTGGTTACGATAGTCACATGGACCCCAACCAAGTAGTCTGCATCTACCAACATGGCTCAGACTAGAAGTTAGTGACTTCAAGCTCTAACGCTACTATAACGCATATCTGCTTCATGCTATATATTAGTTGTCACTAGCTGAAATCACGATAGCTACTTACAAATAGCATTATAAACTAATTTACAAATTTAAAATTAACAATACTACTCAAGTTTACTTATTTACTATGAATAAAACTTGGTAAAAAAGATAAGTACACGTCAATCTAACGAACTTTGAATTATATCACATTATGGAAACTGTGATACTGCCTGTTTATCGAGTTGTGTTAACTTCTTGACAGTTAAGAATGTAGTTATTGACAGAGGTGATTTCAACACCTTCAGTTTTATTATCCAAAGTCAAATCTTTACTTCAAGGAATTACAAATACACAATCATAGATGATCTATTTTGTTAGTAAATATAAATAATTTCATCTTTACCTCCTTATGTCCCGACCGTTGCTGCTACCTTCACGTGGTGGTCGGGCTTGTCTATCGTGATGAACCAATCGAGCTATGCTGGCTGGAACAATCATTCCTCAAGGTCCTACCATACCAGACAGGTCAGTTGAAGAGCGGTGAGACTAAAAGCAGCAATTCCAAGGTCCGAAGGCGAAGTCGTACTGCCGACTGTACAGAGGTGTGACGGCATTAAGGTGTTTCCTTCAGACAACCAGCATAACAGAGTTGCTGCCTTCCCAAGAGGAGGGGTGTGGTTAGAAAATGTCAACACTAAAAATACACACCTTGCCTTATCCCACGGATTCCCGTCTCCGGCGGTAAGGTCCTTTGAAGAACGGAGCTAACACGTCAAAAATCCCCCACAAAAAGGCCGTGCGTGACCGGCCTCAAGCAGTTGTCCCTTGGGCACTGCGTTCACGCTCCCAGGTCGTTATGACCAACACTAATCAAACTTCTTTTTCAGGTCCCTCAAGAAATACCTTTCCACGGTATGGGCAGCCGGAAAGTGATATTAGCCCTCATACCCGTAACTGCACACGAGACCATGTTGGTCACATTCAAATCCTTCTTTACCTCCTTCTTGTAGTTTTTGTATGCAGGATCAATTTCCTTTCCGATCGTCAAAGAAAAAATTATTTGTCATTGAACTGTATATTTTTAACATTTAATTTTAGATTCATTTATGATTAGAGTGAAATTCGTAAATAAGATTAAAAGAAAATCTAAGTCGAACCAACTCATGGACTCAATTATAATGTAATTACTGAATGGTATATGTTATATCTGGATAAAAATGAATGAATGGTAACCTTTAGGAATTATCTATGGACTAATATTATACATATATTCTTATTAGCCCCCGAATGCCCTGGTACGACCGAGAGTGGGAAGAGTCCGCTCTCCCTCTCCAAATGCTCTCATATGGCCACGCGAATATATAGCCTCTGACAGGGAAGTCCTACTCACTGCCTTCTCGCACCACGGGTGTTGTTTACGAAATTGAGAGGACGAAAAGCGAATGCCCGGTGATTTAACCGGGTTGGTTGACACGGAGGATCCACCTAGGGGAGTTGGAAAGCCCTGATTCCAAACCAGCGACGCATATGGGCTCCAGTATCCTGATGGAACAAATGGCGTATGAATCAACCGTTGATCACTGGCTACCATGAGACTGCATCTCCTTACGATGCTCCACTGCCTTGTGGATCAGACCTTTAGGTCAAGGGCTCGGGGTGTGGCCTCACTAAGTAAACCATCTGCTTCCGTTTGAGCACCTGGGCAGTATCTCAGCCCTCACACAAATCAAATGAAATTTGTGCGGCGCATATATATCTACTCTTGATATATTCCCAATTTATTAATAACATTATCTCATAATTACAGCCAGTTTGGGCTTAATCCCGTATAAATGTTATTTTATATTGAATGGTATGATGTGGTCTGATTTCACTTGGATATAAACCAAGTATGTTTGAAATATAGGATCCTTGTCGCGGAGGCTGAGATTGGCGAAAAAAAGACCAATTGGAACTCCAGGCTGATCGTACTGGTGTATGCGTCATTAGTTTGGTCGTATAAGTCAATATATCTAAAGTTGGCAATCGTATATCGCGATGTCGTATAGCTAAAAACATAACAGTATATATGTTTTGAGTAGTATGTATTCGGATTGAAACGGATAAAATTGTGCTACGGTCTGTTATAACAACCAAATAAAATCTATCAACAATACTTGTATTGTACATTCTATAAAGTGTAAAACAACTCCCTCGAAATAACTATCATCTGTATACTTAAAATTATCTTTTTTTTCTATTGTTAGTGATGAAAAATATAAAGCTATTCAGTTTAATAAAATTGATGGAATACTTGATAGAACAAGTTTTATGGGTCAATATAAATTCAGTACTAATGGATTACCATTAAATCCTCGTGGACGTACAGGAATTACTGGACGTGGTGTTCTTGGTCGTTGGGGTCCTAATCATGCTGCTGATCCAATTGTAACACGGTATACATAAATTTAATTATTTAATTTACTCGTTTTCAAAGTATAACTATAAATTATTGATTGTATGTTAGATGACCGATATTAAGCGGTTGGTTAAACCATAGTAGGCGTAGGGGATTCATTTATTATTTATTTATTTAAACACATAAATATTGGTACAATGAAGCACCAGATACATATGCGCCACACAAATCTCATTTGATTTGCGTGAGGGCTGTGATACTGACCAGATGCCCAAACTAAAGCAGGTGGTTTTCTTAGGTCACACCCCGAGCCTTTGACCGAAAGATCTGATCCACAAAGCAATGGAGCATCGTGAGGAGATGCAGTCTCATGGTAGCCGGTGATCAACGGTTAATTCATACGCCATTTGTTCCCTCAGGATCTTAGAACCCATGTGCATCATTGGTTTGAAATTAGGGTTTTCCAACTCCCCTATGTGGACTTTCCGTGTCCACCAACCCGGTTAAAGCGCCGAACATTCGCTTTTCATCCTCTCAATTTCATAAACAACACTCGTGGTGCGAGAAGGCAGTGAGTAAGATTTCCCTGTCAGAGGCTATATATTCGCGTGGCCATGTGAGAGCATTTGGAGAGGGAGAGCGGACTCTTCCCACTCTCGGCCGTACCAGGGCATTTGGGGGCCGTAGGGGATTCAAAGTTACGGCTTGATATTTGATAGATAAGTACTTTAGTTACTATTCTGATTACTTATCTATTGTAATAACTAAGTGATTCTCATTATCTAGATCATGAGATATCATAAATTCGATAAATCAAGTACAAAAAACCATATAATATTAACGTATAATCATGAATTGTTCTTACTAAGACAATTCCTTTGGATGATATAAAGGAATGCCAACAGATGGTATTGCATTTTAACTATTGAACCTATCTTGTATATACTACTACCACCACCACCACTAAATTAACTACTTCTATGAATCTGGTGTTCATCTTGTTGTTCTAACGAGGTATGGCAACTTGAACCAATGCACATGTGTGCCTTGTCCTACGTTGTAGCTGACTAACTGACTCACTGATTGAACTTTTTTTGACTAATTCATTCTTCTTTGTACTTTAAGTTTTTGTTTTAATCATTCATCATTATGTAATAATTTATTTCATTAATTAAATGATAAATAATAAAAATTGAAGTACAAAATGGTAGCTGAAAAGAATACAATAGAAAATGAAAGTAAATTAATACAATCATTTAGTTGAGGATACTAGATCACCGGAAATCATTTGATAAATGTCTTATTTTTGTAATTTGAAAAGTACACGTTTTTACCTCCAGATTGTATTTCCTACTTGAGAGGACCCTAAGTGTCATTGGTTTGTTGACTCTTAATACGCTATTGGTGACGTTTCACAAAGACTTTTTTATTCTGTATATATGCTTGAATTGTTCGCGCTCCTGGATGCTTGTGGAATATACTTTCCCTCATCTAAACCCGAACTCCTCTCTCTAGTTAGCAGGGCGGGGACGCATTGGAATGGTTTAGTTTGTCTTGTTTTTGTGTCGCTGATCCTTCCTCCGTTCGCCGATCTTAGGTGGTCTTTTAATCTCTTCAAACAGCATATTTTGATACTATTATCTAATATATACATTAGACTCTTAGTATCCCAAAATTTTTTCTTCAATTGACCTCACCTTTATTAGAACAATCAATTAAAATCTATCAGATCCTTCAGTAAAGTGAATGAATCATCTGTACTCTGAAAGTAAATCAAATAGTCAAATTATCGCATCGAATTCAAAATGCTGACTACAATATAAGTGAACCTCTTATGTTGTAGAACAATAATAAATTCAGTTGTGACAGTCGTTTGGACTGTATATTATAATGATAATTTTGTTATTTTTCATTAACCCATGTACCAGACACAGATTTTCTACTAGATTTTAACTCATATTCGAAATGTGAAGGTTAGTAATACTACTCAGTTATCCACACCAAATTGGCCCCCAAATGCCCTGGTATGGCAGAGAGTGCGGCGAGTCCGCTCTCCCTCTCGAAATGTTCTCACATGGCCACGCGTATATTGCCCCTGCCAGGGAAGTCCTACTCACTGCCTTCTCGCACCACGAGTGTTGTTTATGAAATTGAGAGGATGAAAAGCGAATGTTCGGCGCCTTAACCGGGTTGGTGGACACGGAAAGTCCACCTAGGGGAGTTGGAAAACTCTCATTCCAAACCAATGGTCTGCATTTGCTCCAGTATCCTGAGGGAACAAATGGCGTGTTGGTCACCGACTACCATAGGACTGCATCTCTTTATGTTGCTCCACTGCCTTGTGGATCAGACCTTTGAGTCAAAGGCTCTGGGTGTGGCCCCCTAAGAAAACCACCTGCTTCAGTTTGAGCACCAGGGCAGTATCACAGCCCTCACACAAATCAAATGATATTTGTGTGGTGCATATGTATCTAGTGTTTCCCTGTATCAATATTTATGTGTTCAAATAATAATAATAAATAACACCAAATTAAGTGAAATGGAGTTTAGACCTACCATGTAATAGCTAAAAGTCGAATCCTATAACGGCTAAACTACCTCTTAGTCAATTATATGAATTGAAATCACGAACAATGAAGTAATTTCATTTATTCTTTATCCTTTTCTTAAATATTGGACTCAATATTATTCTATTCTATTACACCATACATGTTCCATTTTGAAACTATTTTTCACATTCTTAGTTTCCCACTGCGAATAATGTATTATTACTGCTACTTGTTTAGAGTTATTTATTTATTTATTTTATTTAAACACATAAATATTGATACAAGGAGGCACCAGATATATATGCGCCACACAAATTTCATTTGATTTGTGTGAGGGCTGTGATACTGCCCGGGTGCCCAAACCGAAACAGGTGGTGACCACATCCGGTGCCTTTGATCTAAAGGTCTGATCCACAATGTAGTGGAGCATCGTGAAGAGATGCATTCCCATGGTAGCCGGTGACCAACAACTGGTTCATACGCCATTTGTTCCCTCAGGATATTGGAGCCAGCCCATGTGCACCATTGGTTTGGAATCAGGGTTTCTCAACTCCCCAAGGTGGACTTTCTGTGTCCACCAACCCGATTAAAGCGCCGGACATTCGCTTTTCATCCTCTCAATTTTGTAAACAACACCCGTGGTGCGAGAAGGCAGTTAGTAGGACTTCCCTGGGAGAAGCTATTTACGCGTGGCCATATAAGAGCATATGGAGAGGCAGAGCGAATTCTCCCCACTCTCGACCGTACCAGGACATTTGGCGGCTTTGTTTAGAGACATCAACTATATTTTCCTCAAGTCATATGTTGTCTATGGTTAGCTGATTCTATCATATGTTCATTCTACACTTGTTGCATTGGATCGAAAAAGTTATTGTTTACTTTAAAAAAATAAAATCCTTAGTTAGTAGGTAATGATGTATTTCTTTTTGAGGCAATTATTACAATTACAAAATTGCTAGTTTTCTTCGGGTGATAAATGTTTACCTTTTGTACCATGGAAACAAAATTAATCCAGATGGAAACTTGACAACTCAGGCAGTCGATGTTTAAATAAAACTACTGGACGTCCAATTCTTCAGTTTGTTTCTATTCGTCGGAAAGATTCTGGTCAATGGGCTATCCCTGGAGTAAGTCAAATTATATTCTGTTAAGTGCATGTATACATATATATATATCATAATGTAAAACGGTCATCATCTTCTAAATGTCACCTTTCATCTATGGTGATATAATTGTCTTGTCTTCTTTTTCATTGTTCAGAATATCCTCAGGACTTACGTTCTTCAATCGCTTAGTTGTTTTATGCTCTGCCCAAGTTGTGTACATAAACAATTACCCAAAGTTTATTTCATTACTCATCTAAACAATAAAGCACAAGCGACATTTTGCGTTCGATGTTTTCATCAGTATAAAAGGTTGATCGTCCCATTATATCTTCATAAGTTGACCCAGAATTTCGATGGCGGATGGTCTCGTATTGATTAGATAAACTATGTATTAGATAACGGGTCCCCACTTCTTTTTGAATGGTTCATTAACATTTACTCTTTCTTAACTTATTGCTTAATACTAGTTTATTGATTGTGCTTTTGTGGAAGGGGGGTGTATCATTGTTACTTACATAGTACCCTTTTCCATAAGTAATATAGGTAATATTATGGCTACATGGATTCTTATCAACTCCACATAGTTCCTCAATTTCTATGCTATAATTAGGCGTACCTTGTAATCTGCATATTTCTCCGTTTTGTCAAAGAAATAAAATTATTTAATTACTTAATTATCATATAGTTGAAATCATAAGTCAATTGAAGCTAGACCACCGTAGAAAACCTGGAAGCACTGGACGGCCATTTCGTCCTATTGTGGGACTCTCCAGCAGTGCGCATCCACGATCCCGCCTGGTGAGATTCGAACCCAGGACCTATCAGTCTCGCGCGCGAGCGCTTAACCACTAGACCACTGAGCCGGCTGGTATCCAACGGTGTTAATTATCACATTGTAATGTGGGCCCTATTGATTTATTTAAAGAATCTATAAAAAACGTTTTATATTAAATACGATTTACAAGACAAAAATACAGTTATAAAAGGTAAATTTACTTGCCAATTTAGGAATCATCCAATTAGGATTAAAAAAATTTCAATGACTTATTTTCTAAATTCCTTTAGGAAATTTTCAAAGGATTTTGATTGGTCAGAGTGTTTTCAACAATTTTCATGGCTTTTCCTAGGAATTATAGAGGATTCCCATCGATGTTATGATGTATATCATCTTTAAATATTAGAATGATTTATTACGTAATCTAGCGGGTATTTCTAAGATTGATATCTGCGACTCTGTCTATTCGGAATATTTCGGCGAGGAAAAACATTAATGCCATATAGAGAATGGTCCCTCTAAAGATATAAGCTTAAAGACTTATAAACAGGTTAAACCTGATGATCATGAAAATTAGAATGAAATGAATTAAAAAGATTTGAAATTATATCAAACCTCAAAACTTAATGGAACTTGGGATCTAGAGTTCTTATAATCTGTATGGCTGTGTCACAGGATCAAGCTGTGCTATTCAGTAGTTAAGGCTTTCGAATTATGGCAATCAAATCATAGGTTCTAACCACACTCCATCTATTTTGTAAGCAGAGATGGATAGTGGCTAGCAGTGGAATACAGGACGTGCGTGTCGTCCCATTTGGGACTCGTCAGCTGTATGTACCTGCATCCAGCAGAGTTGATGTTCACTCTGGGACTCAAACCCAGTACTTTTCGCTTCAAACGCCATCTCGTTATCCACTCGGCTACTGAATCCTGATATCCACTTGCTTGTGCAATGGGTGAATTTTAAATTCATTTGGTTTGGACAGCTGAGTAGTATCATTGGCCCTAGCATTTAGAGTGTAGCTCAATCCAAGCATAATAATCTATATTTTACTGATGAATTAATCATGTCGACGTAGACGAAAAATCCTAACCATCTCAGTCATATGAACTAAACACTTCATTATCTTTACCTGTCACTGTACTCCCTAATGTCAGCATCATTCAATCACTTATTTAATATTGTAAGCATATATGCAAATCTAATATTCGTTCTAACTACTTCATATTCTTAATAAGAATTATATTTTATTATTGTATAAAGGGTATGGTAGACGCTGGTGAAAATTATACCTCTACTTTAAAAAGAGAATTTTCTGAAGAAGCTTTAAATTCTACAACAGCTTCATCAAAGGAGTTAGAAGCGATCGTAAAACGTGTTGATGATGCTTTTCATCATGGAGTTGAGGTAAGTATTTGGCCTGGAGAGGAGATTTGTGTATGTACTGTTCTCCCAAAAGATACCCTGTAGATTGTTATTTGTTGGTTAATCCCATAAATAAATAAATGGACTGCTTATCACTTGATAACAATGGTTCTCTGTAGTTCAACAATGTTGTCAACTACATCCAGAAATGAGACAGCTGTCACTGATATCACATTAACTGATACTTGCAGTGTACCATAGATTGAATAAAGTTTTAAAAAAAAGTAAAGTACTTCATTTCGACTTGTCAGTCTGTAAAAGTGTTGTCCTCACGCGACGAAACGTGAAAGTTCTAGATTTCGTCCTGTTATGGGGACTGCAAAACAGTCCACTCCCACAAACTCATGGTAGAGATTAAGGAGAAGGATTCAGTCCTTACGGTGCACTCCTCTTTTACTTAATTGGGCTCTAGATTTGACCACGACGCGCTATGCTGACTAGTGTAGGGGATGGTTGGAAGAGAGTAAGGGCCGGCCAAACCAAAACATGGCTTCAGTGTTTGAAGTCACTAACTTCTAGTCTAAGCCATGTTGGTAGATGCAGACTACCTGGTTGGGGTCCACGTGACTATCGTAACCAATGGTTGGAGACTCTTGGTGACATGGCTCATAACCGATCACAATGACATAGGCGTGTACACTCCTTATCTTCCCTTAAACCTTGAGATTAAAATTGCTTCATATCTGTCTTCCTTCCTATACTATATCCTTATATACAATCTTTCTTTATGTACTACCACCACTAAATTAACTAGTTCTATGAATTCGGTGTTCGTGCTAACGAGGTATGGCAACTTGGACCGATGCATATATGTGCCTGGTCCTACGTTGTAACTGACTGACTGACTAGATTTGATGCCCTCTTTACCTACTTCTATCTGAACAACCGATTATTGTCACTAGCCTTCATACTCAAATTCACTTTAGTACCCGATGTTCATTTGATGTTATTGATGACAATTATCCTAGCCCAACTAAGAATTACACTGATAATGGCTCTCGTCAGAAATTCGGTGAACTAATTCTTCACAGCTGGTCACTAGTAAACACATGATTACTGTTTACGATAAGTGATGTGTAGAAATATGTGTCCATGGACTGATTTAAATTATTAGTTAATCGTCGCTGTAAATTTTATGGATTAACTTAAGTTGAAAATGTATAAACTGTTAGAAATTCTGGCTTAATATTGTTGGTATATCATCGTCTGCCGACTATACCTGAGGATCTTCGGATCTATCTCCTGTATTGATTCGTGAATCCACACTACTAAGGAGTTTAATTCATTAGTCGATCTAAGCTAGATCACCATTAGAAACCTGGAAGCACTGGATGGTCGCTCCTTGGTCCTATTACGGATCTCCTCATTAGTGCACATCCACGATCTCCCATATGTGGGACTTGAACTCAGGACCTTCGGTCTCGCGCACCAACACTTAATCTGTGAACTATTGGACCGGTATCCGACGGTGTTAGTGTCTAACTTCAATCGATATATAATCTTGTGCAACCCATCATAAATTGTCTGAGGTGGGTAACTTTCTCGCACCCGATACGGATTGGACTCCACTGGTTACGGCTTCTCATTAGAACTTCAGGAAGTTAGTCACTAGTGAGCACATGATTATTATCAGTATGGTAATTTGCAGAGAGTGTAATATTTTAACAGTTGAATTCACTAGTCTATCTAAGCTAGACCACCATTGAAACATTCGTGCATGAGACCGAAGGTCCTTGATTCAAATCCCGCGTGTGCGATTGTGAATGTGTAGTGCTAAGAAGTCCCATACTAGGACAAAACAGTCATCCGGTGCTTCTAGATATTTAATAATAGTCTAGCTTTAATTGATTCATAAATTCAATAATTATTAGAATATTACCATCTTCACAAATCTTCATACTGATTATATAAATTTATAATCAGAAGGGGTTTTGTGGAGATTTCAATTATTTTCATAGTTGAAATCATGAGTCAATTGAAACTAGACCACCATGAAAAACCTGGAAGAACTAGATGACCGTTTTGTCCTATTATGGGACTCCTCAGCAGTGCGCATCCACGATCGTATGCTCACAAGTGACTGACTTTAAGAGATGTTTCCTGGAGTTCTAGTGGGAAGCAGTGACCAGTGGAGTTCAACCACATCTGTTGTGAGATATTAACTCATTGAAGTCAATCGGTAAACGGTTGCTCAAACTTCGTGGATTGGTTGAAGTTAGACATTAACACCGTTGCATATCGGCTCAGTGATCTATTGGTTAAGTACTGTGGCGCGAGACTGTTAGGTCCTGGGTTCGAATCTCGCGAGGTGGAATCGTGGATGCTCACTGCCAAGTAGGAGTCCCACAATAGGACAAAACGGTCGTCCAATGCTTCCAGGTTTTCCATAGTGGTCTAACTTCAATTGACTCATGATTTCAACTATATAAATTTAGTTCATAAACCACCGAAACAAAGAAATACCAGAGAACGTTTTTGTTTATTTGCTTCTAATAATCTATTCATAATAATAATAAAAGGTATTTGTAATACACATCTATATTATAAAGATAGATACATTATCTTTCTATCTAAATAATAAATAGAATTCTAATTATGAACTATTAAAATAAACTAAAAAAAAATTTTTTTTTAAATTTTATTCTTTCTCTTGTTACTATGTATCTGTGTGTGTGTGTATGTGCGTGTGTGTGTGTTTTTTCTCTCTTTTTTTTGTTTGTTTGTTTCTTTTCATATTGATTAATTTTTTGATATCAATAGAGGTTTGAATAGTTAAGATGAAGATGATGATGATGAGTTGATTGAAATGAGATCATTATGGTAAAATTGAAAGTACGAATATTAGTTAAAGAATAGTTAGAATGGATATAAATAAACCATTTGATTAAAGTACAGATTGAGTATACTATTATGAAGGATGATCTTTGAAAAAGTTTATTTATTTATTTATTTAAGCACATAAATATTGGTACGAAGGATCACCAGATACATATGCACTACACAAATCTCATTTGATTTGTATGAAGGTTGTGATACTACCCAGGTGCCCAAACTAAAGCAGGTGGTTTCCTTAGGCGGGCACACTCGGAGCCTTTGACCTAAAGATCTGATCCATAAGGCAGTGAAACATCGTAACGAGATGCAGTCCCATAGTAGCCGGTGACTAACAATTGGTTCATACATCATTTGTTCCTTCAGGATACTGGAGTCCATGTACACCATTGGTTTGGAATCAGGGTTTCTCAACTCCCCTAGGTGGATTTTCCGTTTCCACCAACCCGTTTAAAGTACCGGACATTCGTTTTTCGTCTTTTCAATTTTGTAAAAAACAGTAGTGCCACGAGAAGGCAGTGAGTAGAACTTCCTTGGTGGAGGATATATATTCGCGTGGCCATGTGAGAGTATTTTAAGAGGGAGAGAGAACTCTCCCAACTCTCGGCCGTACCATAGCATTTAGGGGCAATAAAAATTTCGATTATCTGTTAATATATATTTGATCATAAACACCTGCCTTCAATCTACTGTTGATAGTATAATGAAATTATAAAGTGAATAATTCTGACAATAATTTTAAAAGGTATTTAATAAAGATAATAATTCAGTTGGTAGGTTTGTGGTTCTTGATCAATTCAATTGGTTAGGATTATGTTACGTATTCCAAATTATTATTTACTCTGATAAATTAAGCTAGCTAATATAAAGAAGTTAGAAGTTGTTGAATAAAAACAAAGGATATCCGTTCATGAAATCATCAGTTGTTAGTCGGATTCGTATTAAATTAGGCGAATAGTCGAAAATTTGAAAGTTATTACCTCAGGAATTCGTACATATATTTTTAATAGCTATTACGTTCTCATTTTTAAAACATACTATCCCATCGGTTTTCACACTATACATTATTTATTTTCTGACACTAGGACTAGGTGGAAAAGCCAAAGTGGTTAATTTTGTGATATAGTACCGGAGTATGATGGAAAAGTGTATAGAACTGGCATCTGATAGTCCATTACCACGACTTAGAGATTGTATAATTCATTGACATGAGATATTATCAGATATAGCTCAGAATAGAACCCAATAGTGATCATGTAGTAGTAGTAGTAGTACTGTTCTATATTCTTTTAATTAAAGGGTACCCCGTAATTGTATTTCTAACTGAAGTGTATCTTGTATTATATACCATTCTTATTTACTTACTTATTTTATTGTATTCCTTATCTTTTATTTCTTCCCAATTGTTTGTTATCTCGTCATCTATGCAGCCCATGTGTATTCAATAAAGTAAAATTGGTTTGAATAATTTTTTCTGGTTAGCGTTTTCGTTTTAGCTAGTTGGCTTTCTACGGGATAGGGTCGCTAACCCCCACCCTCCCCCTTTATCTGGGATTGGGACTAATAGTAGCCTACCGAGGAGGGAGCTACAGGTGGAGTTAAAGAAAAGTTAGAACTGTTTAATAAATATATACCCCTGTTTTCTAAATCATTTGATGTGATTTCACTGATGACTTCAGTCAGTCAGTCAGCTACAACGTAGGACCAGGCACATATATGCATCGGTTCAAGTTGCCATAACTCATTAGCACAACTAGATGAACACCGGATTCATAGAAGTAGTTAATTTAGTGGTGGTAATATATAAAAGAAAGATCGCATATAAGGATATAGTATAGGAAAGAAGAAATTTATGCAACAATTTTAACCTCAAGGTTTAAGAGAAGATAAAGAGTGTATACACCTATGCCATTGTGATCTACCAACATGGCTTAAACTAGAATTTAGTGACTTCAAGCACTGATGACCTACATATCCTTTTTGCCATTTATAAGCTATAGTTCATTAGTCTTAAAAAAAACTGTTAAGCAAATTTTTATTACAAATATCTTAGTTTTGTATATAATGAAACTTGATGTTCATATTATGTTGGTAAATAAAGTAGGATGACTTAGTCGTCGCTTACTCTAGTGTTCTAATTTGTTATACTGGGTAAAAAATTTGGTTTGCTTAAGCAATCGATTGTTCACGTATACTGTTGCTATGTCAGTGAAGAAAAAAAAATCATAACAGATCTTATATGTGAGGATATAATTTAACTTCCTGGTTGTTAATTGAACTTAAATCGTTATCTTTGGTTAGATGACTTTTCGGTGACAACATGGTTCGAAATCATACAACTTCATCCACGCAAATTTATACAACGATCTACATTGTATATGACCAAATTTGTTTTGATGATGATCACTCAGCTATAAACATCTAGAATTAATAACAAGTTAATGATGTTTCAAATGGTTCATATTAACTAGATATTCAATTGTTGTTTTCTAATGTCCGTTGCTTTCGAACACTTACATAGACTAAGTGCATTAATGGTTCATTATAGACCGAATGTTAGACAATAAATTTGCACAAGCTATGCAATTATGTACGATACTAGACGAATCCAGACAGGAATATGTGAGTGATGACTCTTCTCCTTCATACGAAGCCCTCCACAAACCTCTATTTCTCACATTCTATATGTATCCTCTCAACAACATGTGAGCCGTCTAAATTTCTCCAACATACTGATTCATTTTCTCATGTATCATTTTTGCCTCCAAATGCCTTGGTACGGCCCATAGTGGGAAAAGTTCGCTCTCCCTCTCGAAATGCTCACACATGGTCACGAGTATATAGCCTCTGCCAGGGAAGTCCTACTCACTGCCTTCTCGCACCACGGGTGTTGTTCACGAAATTGACAAAACGAGAAATGAATGTCCGGTGCTTTAACCGAGTTGTTGGACACGGAAAGTCCATCTAAAGGAGTTAGAAAACCTTGAATCCAAACCAATGGTGTACATGGACTGCAGTATCCTGAGGGAACAAATGGCGTATGAATCAATCGTTGATCACCGGCTACTATGGGACTGCATCTCCTCGTCCTATTTTTGAGACTCCTCCCCAGTGCTTCGGTTGAGTCATGATATCAACTACTAAAATTATTATAATATACATTAAAACCCTTTCTGATAGATCATTATGGGTTTTAAAAATGATAATTATTTATTAAGAAAAAAACGGATAGTAGTGATGAATAAAAGGTATGGAAGACTTGTGTGTAATAAAACGATAAGTGCATTACTCCTATCACTTCTACACTAATTCACCTACGTTTTCAGATCAAGAAATGAAATGATTTCACTAGCCAAATGAACGAA
>NW_017386008.1:849776-913617 GCF_000237925.1 Schistosoma mansoni | reverse complement strand
AGAAATGTAAATAAAAATTATCAAATGTAATTGTAGTCTTATATTGAAGCAATAAAATTTTTGTCTAAATTGAACCCAGACACTATGTTAAAAATCTAGATTTCATGGGTTCATTGTATTGACTAAGTCTTTGTCGACGATCCACGTAATACGGATAATGCATGGATGGAAACTGTGGCAGTAAATTTTCACGATGATATTGGCAATTGTCTAGCATTATTCCCATTAACTGCAGGTAGATCATGTTTCTTTTATTTATTTCTGACGTTATTCTATCTCAATAAATTAATTGACATCATATGTATGAAGGAAGCTACTTATCAGTCAACTAATTTTTTAAAAAATATCGTGTTTACTGTGTTTAATGATACTGCCCGGGTCCCAAGACCGAAGCAGGTGGTCTTCTTAGGGGGCCACACCTGGAGCCTTCGACCTAAAGGTCTGATTCACAAGGCAGTGGAGCATTGTCAGGAGATGCAGTCCCACAGTAGCCGGTGATCAACGATTGATTCATACGCCATTTGTCCCCTCATAATACTGAAGCCAATGTGCACCATTGGTTTGTAATCGGGGTTTTCCAACTCCCCTAAGTGAACTTTCCGTGTCCACCAACCCGGTTTAAGCGCCGCACATTCGCTTTTTCACCTGTTTAATGATATGCACAATAATAGCATAGCACTTAATCGGTTGTCTGCTAAATATTGGTTTACTGTTAGTTTTCTTTTCTAAACTCAGATTTCATTTCTGTTTCCATTCATGTCTACAACCTCTAACGAATAGTGTTGTTATGATATATGTGAGATTCTTTCCATTGGAATGTAAGTTTTGTGATCATTTCCATACTCTGTGTGTATATCAGTCAATTAGCGTTTAGAAAAATACCATGTTTAAAACACCTTGTCAAACGTCTTCATTTACATCTTTATCATTTTTTGTCTACCATATATATGACTGAGGGTTAGTGATATGATTCAGAGAGGCTACGCTGACAATGCTTGCGTAATCTGATTCTCATTTTCAAACATTGTGAAAAACTGGTTCCTAAGATTCCAAAATCCTAGTCGTGGGAAGTGTTTCCTAAACGAATCTATTAAAATTTATGCTCAGCTTGTTAGCATTGTGCTTACTATTTATTCAAGAATAACCACATTTGTGGTCTGTGTATCAGCAGCAGCTTCCATTCCTAGCGTATATATATCACTACTGTTATTTGAATGAGATCCACCGTTCAATTTAGGTTATCTTTGTTCATTAGCCCATATACATGGCTGTGAGCTAGTATTACCACTGTGTTGCTCGAACCAAGGTAAACGGAGCGGAGTTTAAATCTGAGGTTTAGTGGCTGGAAGTCAAATCACTAAGCCACCGCTTCACTACGCTTAGGCACAGGTATGTCCCCGACCTCAGCATGTCTGGAAAGTTTTTTAACATTCTGAAGCATCTGTAAACCACCATCTCTCTCTGTTGTCCCATCCGAACAGTTGGATTAGATAGTGTTACCCAATCTCAGTATTCTCCTTTAACTTTACCATCAATGGCATTCTGCAAACAGCTCTGACGGAAATAGATGATGGTGGTGTAGATCCACTACCTGCAGATAAATCTTTCGGCCACGCGATATGCACTTAGTTAGCAATCAGTGTCCACAGGTACGGTATGTGCTTTGAACCTTTTAAGTGTAAAGCAATTTTACAAGACTGGCAGGAGCCTATACTTACACTCACTCTTGGTGGTGAGCAATTACAAGGGGTCAAAAAGTTCATGTGTTTGAGTAGTTGTGCAAACACTATTGACGTGTAGAACTAAATCAGTTTATGTATAGTGAAAGCCAGAACGGCTCATGCCAACCTGGACCATCTTTGAGGTTGTTGCGGTTCTAGTCAAGTTTACAACGCGTGACTGACAGAGGTTTTGTTCTATACTTGTGAAACCAGACCTTACCGAGTTCAACAACTCTCGATGTTCGACCATTGTTGTCTCCAAAACATTGTTGACATTCAGTGACAATGTGTTTAGGCACAATGGCTACAGTTCAATTGATGTCACGACAACCTTCAAATCACCAACTTTAGTGGCTTGGACATGTGCTACAAATGTCATTCCAGTGAATTCCGCATCGTGCATTACTTGTCAACGCTAGGACTGGTTAGTAAAATCGGAAAGTTAGTGAGCTAATGACGCACTCCTGAGGCATGAAGAAATACTGTCCTACATAACTCCGTTTTTATGGTTTTAGAAATAATGCCACTCGGTGGCTTGAGATGTTATTAGACATAACTCAGTCCGGTCCTTCATTAAAGATGATAGGAATTTCTTTAATTAGAAGAATTCCAGTTGTTTTATTACTGATTTGATTCTTCCAATATATAATACCCTCATTTGCTTAAATTTTACAAATAAATATCCCCCTTTGTTGTTTTTTTAATTCCTCATCATTATCATAATCAAATAGGTGATGATGCAGAAGCTGTACGTTGGACAGATATCAGTTCTGATTTACAACTCTATGCAAGTCATCATGATTTTATCAAATTAGTTGCTGAATTAAGAAATGCACAATGGTAAACTTAAACAACAACAACAACGAGGAGAAGAAGAAGAAGAAGACAGATGATGATTCCCTGAGACATTGATTTCTTTTCTTCTTTTTTTTTAAAATATACTTTACATATTCAGTATAATTTACATTTAATAACAATAATCATAATATAAATATGTTATTTCTTTAAAAGAAAATTTATTCTTTCCACTTCCACCCCCAAAACAGTTATTGTATTATTGTATACACAAATACAAAATTTAATTACTTAATAGAAAAAATTTAGTTTAATTGGATATCAAAAAGAGAAAAACAAAAATGCAAACAAAACAATGTATGAATCTTGGGAATAATAGTTCAATATTGGATAGGTGGGTGAGTGGGGTAGGGGGGTAGAGAGGGGGTGGGCGGCGGGAAGAAAACATTTTACAAAAACACACCGATAAATAGAAGTAAAAATTTTACAAAATTGACAGGGAGGGGAATGGGGTTTATAAACAAGGGAAATAATAATAACTGTAATTATTATCATTGAAAATAGAACACATTTTGTTTGTTTGTTTTTATATGCTTTAGAGGAAATAGTCTGGTATTGGTCGACGAGCTGGTATACCCCGGGCATCCTTTAATAAATATAAGTTATTTGTAGAAAAAAAACCCAGTTAAAGTGAATAAAGTCATGCTTAAATAGTTGCCAAACAGTTTACATAATTCTTTTTAGCTATAAACTTTAACAGTATATAACACGCCTTATACAATAAGGTTTACATTATTTGTAGACCATAAGATGGCCCCCAATTGCCCTGGTACAGCCGAGAGTGGGGGGAGTTCGCTCTCCCTCTCCAAATGCTCTCACATGGCCAAGCGAATATATAGCCTCTGCCAGGGAAGTCCTACTTCACTGCCATCTCGTGGCGGGGGTGTTGTTTACGAAATTCAGAGAACAAAAAGCGAATATCCGGCGCTTTAACAAATATTTATGTGTTTAAATAAAATAAAAATAGAGCATAAGACATTTATGTGTGGCTTTATTTACGGGACATGAGGCCCCAAAAATTGGGAGTAGGCAAGAGGAAATGCTTTACGGTTCAGGGAAATGATTTGGAGACAAATTTTTTCCAAATCATATCAACTAATGAAGTAGGGCTTTTATTATTGTTACCTGTTAGAATGCCATAAAAACTTACTGTGAAAAATCCATGCTTGATGAAACAATTACTGACTGACACGCCTTACACCGGTCAAAGAGGTATGATTGTTTATGTAAAATGGATGCCTCTATCTGATATTGCTTTTTTATCTACTCCAACCAAGTGAAAGAGTATTAAAGTGACATGTACACTTCTTAATATGGATCGTGCGTAGAATCCCTGACAAAAAAACTGTTTTTTAGTGTCTAAAAATCTCCAGTAAAAGGAATTAAGAACCCCAGTTAATAAGACCATGCAAATAAAATGTTGGGTAACAGTATCATTGAGCTGTAACTTTGACAAGAAATACAATGACTGTGGGTCGAAACGATGTTGCTGACTGACTATTGTCCATGATTATGAACAAAATCAATGTGTCATGATTCCTAAAAATCTACAAGTCACAGCTGTACGTGCAGGACAACTAGTTATAATGAGTTGGACTACGGCATTTTCAGAGCTATGTAAACTTGCTACACATAAATTCTCATCCACCAGTGTCTAATTAGCTGATGCACAAAAGGTGCATTGCGATTGTAGAGATGCCATGAGAAACGGATTTACAATTCTAGTTAACAACATAGTCGCCATATGAGTAACTACAATCGGCTGGGCCACTCATTCAGTAGACACATTTTTCCCAGTTGATATAGCACGGCAAATAACTAGAAAATACTTTGATAGGTTACCCCACTGCGAATAATATACTTGAGATGATGGACAAAGTTGCAATCTTATCGGTTTCTCTCAGATCTTTATTAATTACTTGGTGAGTAAATTTATACTCGTACTACCTTAATCAGTTGGAATTTGAGGTTCAGTTTTGATACTGAATTACTCATTCGTTAACAATAGTCATTGGGATATTTTAACAACTGATTACCTTCTCATAAAAAACCCTGTTAAGGCGATCTTAATTTAAATCTAAGCCGAAGGGCATTAACTGAAAGTGTATAAACATTAGTGGCTGTCGATAAATGATGGAGAGTATGACCAGCCTTTACACAATTACAGTGGCTTTAAGATGAGTCAGTGTCAGCTACAACGTAGGACCAGGCGAATACATGATAGAACATAGATATCAACACTTCCAGGAAGCTAGTTAACTTCAGGTTTTGGACATTTAATTATCCACATTAGTGTACAGCAAACTCAACTAATCAAACATTAGAAGCAATAAATGTAGCAAGTTTTTGAAAATTGCTGGGACTGAAAATATAAATTGAATATTCACATAGGTTGGAGGATTGACAGGGATATGAAAATCAGGTAGTGACATAAGATAGCTTTAAGTGAGATTTCAATCAGTAGTATCAACAGTAACATGACTTAGAACGAAAAACGAAATTTTAAAAAACAGCTTACTATGATTACTATAAACAGTTACTATATCATGAGAAATGTAAAGTGATGAGCAATAATTATGTCTTATTATCAGACTATCCCTTGAATGACATGTTAAAAAATTTAAACAAAACTGTTATCCTCCATATGTTTGGTGACCTATAAGCATATATTTAATAATAGAAGGGGTTTTGTGGAGATTTAGTATTTATCAATGTATTTATCATATGCTCACTAGTGACTTCGAGAAGTATATCTAGGAGCTCTAGTGAGAAGCAGTGACCAGTGGAGTTCAAATCCACGTCTGTTGTGAGATGATGGACTCAACCGAGATAGGAATTCACTGAAGACAATTGGTGAATGGTTGCTCAACTTCGTGGATCAGTTGAAGTTAGACATTAACACAGTTGGATGCCAGGAAATTCAGTGGTCTATCGGTTAAGGGCTTCGGCTCGAGACTGGTAGGTCTTGGGTTCGAATCTCGCGAGAGCGGGTTTGTGGATGCGCACTGCTGAGGAGTCCCATAATAGGACGAAACGGTCGTCCAGTGCTTTCATGATGGTCTGACTTCAATTGACTCACCATTTCAACTATGAAAAAATTGACTAGTCTTCAAAATGTTTTATATCAAACATGAAGAAAGTGTACTGCAATTGTCACTCATTTAAACGTGTTGATTATACGGGAATATATCAATCAATAAAATTGAATTGTTGTATCCTACAATGACTAGAGTTGTATTTGTATGTATTATAACAGCAGAATATATATATATATTTATGTATGAATTACCTGTAGTGAAGCTTCAAATATAGAAAATTCTTTATCTAATCGATCATTTAAACGTAAAATAGCGGCAACATTACCACAACGATAACAATAATTTGGAGCAGACCATACAGTAAGAACACTTTCATGAAAATGCCAACGATAACCTTCCATAACTAATTGATGTGCACGACATATGAAATCGATTCGATTTAACTAGAATATGGATACACAGAAAGATAATTAAATATGTATATATAGACTAATATTACAGATCCAAAGGACACATTACGCCGAGAAATAGATATAGACATGAGAAGAATGAACAAAAAATGGATAGAACTAGAAAAGAAGGCCCAGGACAAATTGGGTTGGAGAAAGTTGATCGGCGGCCTATGCTTCATTGGGAGTAACAGGCGTAAGTAAGTAATATTACAGATTGATAATACATGTCTAATTAGAACTAAAAGCCTATGGTGAATAGATGGTGTAAATGTTCTTTGTAACATTGTGACTACGGAAGTATTTGTTCAAGGTGAAAGTGAATGATCAGAGCACTATAAGCCAAACAATTAAACAAACTTTAATATTATGTGGACTACAAATAATCAAACTCTACTATTAAATCCAAAAGTATCTAGTTTAGTCAGCGTACTCACACTACAAACGAAATATACTATTTTCGTATGGTATAATATGTACTTCTCTTAATAAAACAAATGCTGAGTAGTTATTATTAAAATATTTTAAAGGTCGGTCATGTCTAAACCCCTCTTTCCATTGTGAGAAGACTGTATATACCTGATGATTCAAATTGTTTAAAACACTTTACTGTTGTCGGTGCAGTCGATAGTACAATTTCGTCTTCGGACCTCAAGTTCCTTACTTTTACTCTTAGTATACTCCAACAGACATCTCATTCACTAGGAACCTGGGTACAAGCCACAATCTACATGTGAGGGGCTAATGATACTACTTGGTTGCCCAGACCGAAGTGGATGGAACGAGGCTTGAATCTGGAACTTGATGGTTAAAAGTTGAACGTCTTAAAGCCATTAAGCTATTGCTTGGCATGGTGGGATCTAAAAGAACAAGTGTCCCAATCAATATAAATCGACTGAATTATGAGAGGCAAACTCGACACCATGTCATGGTAGTAACTAAGGTGAGACAGACTGAAGATATATCAAAATAAGATGAAAAGTCATGAATTTATCTATATTCCACATTACTAATCATTTGTTTATGTTATGGGATAATATGAATAATGTTATGAACTTGGAAGCTTGTTTGCCATTTCTGCAACTATAACACCAAGAGGTTTGATATCGGTATACTTTACAGTAACGTGTATAAATTATAGTGAAAATCGACCAACATTTCTTCAAGTTTACCAAGATTATGACTATTGATGCAGATTTATCATTTGAACAGCTTTTTTTACACTTAAGATAAATTAACCGATTTCAATGTCAAGTTGTTACTTTATATTTCATAACCAACATGTACACTTTAGGAATCAAGTGTTATTCCCAAGATTAGCTTAAAAATACAATTTTGTACTTGAGTTTTGAGATACAAGCTCTGTATGACGGATATTAATAATATGCGGCTATCCAAATACAACTAGATGGAGTGGGTCCCCAACTTGTATCCAAGTCGTCAGCAATCATGAGCTTAAGACATCTCACTACAAAATCAGTCGCATCTAAATATCTAGGTACATAGGTGATTCGCAATAGCCTTCTCTTCATTTAGATATGTTCTATTTCAGTTATGCGTTTATAACCACTGTTAGGGAAGTCCTACTCATTGTCCTCACTCGGAGACGGGGCTGTTATTTATGGAAATGAAAAGTGAACTTCATCGCTGACTCCGGGTAAGTGGATATGAAAATCTTATTTAGAGGTGTTGGACAACTCCTGTTTCAAACCAAAGGTACAAATGAGCTCAAGGGAATGAATGGGGTATGGACCTATTTCTGATCACCCACTATAATGGGACAGCATCTGTTGATGTTGCTCCACTGCCTTGCAGATGAGACCTTTAGATTAAAGACTGGGGAAGTGTCCCTTATGAAAGCATTCTGCTTCTTTTTGGGCACCCGGGCAGTATCACAGCCCACACACAGATTAATGATAATTACTACTGGAAAAACTACTCTTGACTCAACACTCATTCAGACAGATCATATTCAAAATTATTTGGTAACATTTGTTTTCCATTTCTTTCATACAACGTCACTTATGTACCCTCTTTTATTTTTATATTGCATGTCTTATTTCTCAACCTATACAACAGCAGCTGGCTTATGGTGGGAACCCTGTCCTTTCTAAACGATCTCAAGTCACTGACTGATCGAAAGTACCTCCGGCTCTTTTTAAAGATGGTGGTGACTTTCTGGTTAAGGAACTGACCGAGTTGTTTACAAAGGTCTGGGAATTAGTGTTTCAACAAAGTGGGATGAGTTGATAGTTGTCCCTATCTTTAAAAAAGGTTTACGTTGTTTCTGCAACAACTATCGGAGGATAAGTCTACTTCTGATCGCGTCTAAGATTGACTCACGAGGAGCAAGTTGGTTTTCTTTCTGGTCGAGGATGTATTGAACATATCATCACCATCATTCTCAGATGTTAGAACACCACCATACCTATTGTATGTCAACAATCGTTTTGTTACTTGACATCATAGCCACATTCGATTCGTTGGACAGGACTGTTCTCTGGGATGATCTCTTGAAGAAGGGTGTTTCTAAGAAGCTTATTAACTTCATGAACCCTCTATATACTAACAATTCAGGCAGAGTGAGGGCGTACAACCACCTTTTTCCATTGTTCCATTCAAGCAGTGGGGTTAGGCAGGGCTGCCCAGTCTCACCATTCCTCTTCAACTTTGCGACTGATGATGTTCTGGAAACAGCTGTGATGGATCTGTTGCCTGGATAAACTTTCCGACCTTGAGTATGCGGATGTATTATCTTACTATGCGATAATGCCGAAGCCATGCAATCCGCACTTAATCAGTTGGCAGTATCCGTAGGTATGGCATATGCTTTGCAATTTCCAAGTGCAAAGTACTTTTACTCTACTGGCATGACCCTCAACCTGAACTCACCATGAGTAGTCAGAAGATAGCAGTCGAAAAGTCCGAGTATCCGGGTAGCTGCGTAAGTGCTGTTGGTGGCGTGAGTGATGAGATCAATCCACGTATAGTGAAAGCCAGAGATGCTTGTGCCAATCTGTGCCACCTCTGGAGCCTTCGTGATGGTAATCCGACTGTAAAAGGTCGGATGTACAACGCGTCGGTGAAAGCAGGTTTGTTCTATGTTTGTGTTAGTGGGACAAAGATTGGATTAAAGCATGTTTTATGCATGATGATGTTGCTGCGCGCTGATTGACTAATTCTAAACCGATCTGCCCGGGCATATTATTGGAGAAAAATCTAGAAGCTTCTTCTGTATATACTATAAATATATGAACGTTATTCAAATCAGGATTGCTGTTCACATACCATTATTATTCTGAATACAATTTTATTCCTGTTCAACGCATTCTGATTTTGGGGTCTTGTTGAGTGTCATCGTATAAGAATACTAAGCAATAGGAATAGCTGGGTCGTTTATATTAGCAAAAAAATACAATTATAACAGTTTGTGAGACCCAGCCTCTCCGAGTTGAGGGCGGTAAACGACTGTCTGTGTTTACAGGGAAATACCATCCGAATAAGTTACGTTAATCGGTGTTCTTTCTGGATTATTACATTCCCTAAATTTCGTTAACACTTCGTCTAACTAATCAATTATTACACTCATATTTCAAAATTCTCTGATTGGCTTCGAGTATGAAGATGAAACTATCTTATTTGACGAAGATATTGACACAAATCAATCTTTTGAAGCTCCCATGTCCGTAATTAAAGAATCTGAAGTAAATTTCACACCATCCAAATGCGAAAATAGTTTCATGAACGTCTGACGCTAATTTATTCATTGTCATGGTCAGAGTAAGTTAGTTGCAGTGTTGATTACTCCAACTAGTTGGAGGTTTTCATCAGCCCTAGAAAGATTTAGGCATGGATACGGAAAAACTGCCTAGCTTTTTCCACCCGTGGAACAGGTGACATGCCAATAAAAAGAAATGAAACTATGCAGCAATTAGCTCTTAACTAATTTAAGGTTGTGAAACACGATACATGAGACCGTAAGACATATAGGTTGCAATTATCTACTTATAGGCTCTTTTAAAACAATACTTCCATCAAATGAAACCAATAATTAAGCAGCGAGGGATATTAGCCACTGAATACTACAGAAAGGTAATGAAGATGTGGACATTTATCGACTGACCGGATCCAGACATATGTCACGTGTGCTCACCTCTGTAGGT
Organism: Schistosoma mansoni; assembly: GCF_000237925.1. NCBI lineage: Eukaryota > Metazoa > Platyhelminthes > Trematoda > Strigeidida > Schistosomatidae > Schistosoma > Schistosoma mansoni. Next base: position 903,391 of record NW_017386008.1, on the reverse strand, counting down.
CAAAATGGCTAATATAGTAATGTTTTGAAATGGAACGGGAATCAGGTTAAAACATAACAGTGGTTTATGAAATCACTGACTGCTGACTTGAACAGTGTGAGAAAATGCCAACTTCGTGGTAAAAACTAGTCTGATAATTATAATTCATGTTTAGACTGTCTTGAAATCGGTAGCAGCGGTACAGTTATACTTATTAGCCATCTGCCTTCTGATATCGAACATTACTTCATAAAAATGAAAGTTTTCATGACAAGGTTTTTGTACATCAGTTAAGACATGTACGAATCATAAGTTCTTAAAGGTAATTTTAATGGCTAGATCCTTTCTGAATAAAGAAAATATTTAAAGTCCTACAAATAAAGTTAACTTACTTGATTAAAATTGGCTACAACGTCAGAGCCAAATAAATAGCCAGCACCTCTGGGGCTCACCCCCCAACCAGCAGTCTCTTCCGGATCAGACCACAAGAGATCACACATTGGACCATCATGTGGGACTTCCTGTTTACGATCAATGGTACGGATTTGATCCAATGTTGTAATTGTAGGTGATAGGCCTCCATGAACACAAAATATCTTATCAAGGAAAAACATTCATAAATGCATTTGTTATTAAACTGGACATACTTTTGGACGAGACATTTAAAATATTTAGGTTGGTATCCATGATAATAGAAACTACACTTGTGTACGTTAACAGATAAAATAAACTAATCGAATTCAAAAAATTAGACCAGAGAAACCTTTTCACTTTATGAATATACCCATGTTATTCCCACTTGAGTGATAGGAAAATAAATTCAAACAGAATTACAGTAATTATGAATTATAAAAAAAGAATGTTAGTTTTGTGATTTTTATAAACGGGAAGTGACACGATAGTAATATCGAATGAGTTACTTGTTAGAAAAATATGAAACCCGAAGGAAGAATCACATAGTCATAATTGACATGGGACCCTACAGAAATGTAGATCGACAGAATTTCCCACATCAAAACAGAATCCTCATTGCATAATTGTAGACATTACAGCAAGTTAAGGAAAGTATTTTACTTGTTAACAAATATGTATTTGAAGCATCGACAACATAAAATCTAGGTACTGGAAATTTTACCAGTACTGTGATAGAGAAGTTGTAGTGAATGTATGTATGACTAAATTATGTACATAAAATAACCATCCAGTAACAGATGTTTGCATGACCTAGCCATTGTAGCGGCAGTGAAATGTCACTAGCCAAATCATCCGGAAGTTGGGTCACTGAATATCGAACACATTATCGATCCCTGTTAAAGTCAAGGACAACAAAATGCGCATCAGTTAATCATAATCCATGGACTGGCTCATTCGGAGGTGGTCTCATTAACATCTCTGTATTCATTCTTACTAATAGATTTACGCAATAATGCTCCTTGTATTATACAATCTTCGACGCAGACATAGTACCTTAATACGTCGAATGGGGTAATCCACGTTTAATGCTGACCGCGGGGTGTGATTTCGAAGTTAGATTGTTCGTTACACCGTTCCCGTCTAACTCGAGTAAGCCTCCAATTATTCGACATAGATGGTCTACACTACTAATAATGATCGAAGCATATAAATAAGAAATCTAACCTAAAAAATCTTTACAGTATCTCAACTCCTACAAGTTGACAGTGACAAATTGACGAGAATCGGATGGTACTTTATGGGCATCTCCTACCTATAGCATTGAATTAAGGATATTGACAGGATCATGAGGAAGGAACTTTAAAGTTTGCAGAATCACTTAATTTTATGGCGTGTCCACATTTTTGGAAATAGGTAAGATTTCATGTATAGATTAAGGGTTCTGACAGAGTGGAGCGTCACCTCAAACAGCGAGTTAGCGTCCACAACAACAAATCTAACAGACGACATAACTTGAGTTCCGATACTCGCTACATTCGTTTTGCCTGTTAAACCTCTCATGACAGCAAACTGTGCACTAATAACAATAATCATAACGTATTCCTACAAATGCAAAACTTGCAGTTTTTTGAATGCGCAAATAGTATTTAAGCATGCTTTATATTTACTTACCCTTCCGTCGATAATAGCAGAAAGGCACAGATAATCAAATATCTCAGTACATTGTCGCCAGACCATCGCTGAGCCGTACTTCCTCAGACATTCTTCATAAAATCCGTAAACCATTGTTATCTGCCGACTTTCATGGTTGCCTCGTATGAGTGTAATTCTGTCTGGATACCTGACCTACACAAATGAACACAAGAAAAATTATTTACCTTCAGTGCAAGGAGAAGAAGGAATGTCTCGACGCTGTGATATCCGCGATCAACAAAATCACCGAGGAAGAGATAGTTAGTGTCCGGTACATCTCCACCAACCTTGAACAATTCGATTAAATCGTAGAACTGTCCATGAATATCACCACATACCTAGGGATAGTTACTAAATCTAATGCAACTTACTGTAACCGGAGAATCTACGCACTGCACATTGCTTTCTTCAATAAGGATCTCCCTGGCTTTTGCACATAGAGCTTTTACTTCGTCTTCCGTAATAAGTTTACATGCCCTTAATTGTTCGATTTGACGATCAAGATCACTTTGACCAGACATCTGAACGTTGAAGACGCTTTACCCGCGTCAATTTTGAACTGAAAGGGGCTCTCTGGCCAATCCAACTTTCAATAATTAAACTTTTAGGTTAGTGCAGCAGTAAATAAATACATGAAATAAGTAGTTTCGTAAGTTTTCGACATTTATGTCAACCTTATTAGTTTTATTGGACACTCTGTAGATGAAGGTGCTCGATCACGTATTCAAGTCAGGTCACCAGTGGGTATGTTACGCTCGTCAGTTCAAACCTCAAAAGCAGAATTTATACTCCTCATTTTCTTAACGTTCCATGTGGAATCCAATTTTAATGCTTTCAGACCTAATGAAGGATATTTCACAACATTTCGATGACATTGTTCTGACCGAGAACTGTTCCGTCAAGTTGATATGGAGAGCTGACTGCTTATTTCATTATTCGTGTAACGACCGACAGGTCGACTTGTATCATGATCACCACCGACAGCTCACTACTTTTAGAAGCGATTAATTAATAAAAGGTGTAAACAAGGAAACATCTTTCGGAAATGTTCTGTAAAAATGGATAGATAATTATGTGACTAATATTTAAGTACGATATAACCAGGAGATACCTTGTAAAACTTAAGGGTATGTGGTACTATATCAAGCCCACACAGACAATTCTAGCTCCCGGATAGACTAATTCATTTATTTTTCTTCAGTCACATTTTGATCGATGATCAGTTCGATATTCAGTGACCCAACTGCCGGATGATTTGGCTAGGGTTCAGTGACATTTCACTGGCCCAACACAGTCATTCGCTTATTGAACTGGACTGTTTTTACATCAGCGTATGCGTATCCATCGCTCACCTCGATCATCATATCAGACTCACCAATTTTTTACTTGTCGATATGACTCCAAACATTCAAAATGAAAGGCGGTAGGTGAGAAGCGAACCGAAGCGAACAGAAGTTTGCACGCTTGCCTTCTACCGTTCGTGACTTCGCTTCGTTTCTGATTTTCTGTCTGGACAAACGAGAGTACGAAATATACTGATCTCAAATTCATTCTCGTATTTGACTTATTTCATTCCATTATTCTCTAACTCCAATTAAGTTGATAATTACATACAAACGTTTACGGCACGTATATTTCGTAGACATCGTCGCTCGATCCATTTGAAGTCGGATCAACAGGCCACAAAAATTTTCCAGGATGAAGATGAAGTGATCATCGATAGTAATTATGTCACAAATGATTGAGCTCTTAGCAACGTTCATATGAACATCTAAGAACAATGGTTGCGCGGACTAAGAACAGAATTCTTTTTAGGAGTGTCGGAAAGCTATGTTCACTGGAAAGTGCAAACGTACGGCAAAAAGTAAGTTAAAGGTTGAACGACGCTCCTAAATAACAATCAGTCGTGATTTGTGAGGGAATACAACGCGATTAAACTTACCAGGCCTCCGGTCACTATATCAGCTAATAAACTCGCCCTTTGTACAACAACTCCATGTTAGACCGGTTTGTGTCTTTTAGGGTATTTTACTTGTTTAAAGTCGCCACCATGAGGTTAGCATTAATTTATGTCCGATGGACTCAAAGGTTACCGCATGTGATAAAGGGATTGGTTCTGTTGTCTGCATGCATTAATTTATTATTACATTGTCGTTAATTACAGTCACTTTGGTCCTCACTAGTTTTTTTCCTTGCCACGTTATAACCAGATTCCGCATAAAGATCATGAGAACTCATATATTCTGTACACTCAAGTATGTCAAATCTCGACGGATTTACCAGTACAGAGTCATCAGTAGGACTGAGGATGAGCAGTGTGTTATACAGGGCTTGGAAGTTAACTGTGATATAATACTCCAAAGAAAGCGATCGAACGAGTTTAGTTTCATTGCGTTTGTAACAAGTTAATCCCTAATATAAATTCGCAAGCTTCATTACACTGCATTGATGCCTTTTTCGCCTGCTTTACTCTAAACTTTTAACCAAGCGACAGCAAAATCTGGCCTCACTGCAGGCGAACTCGTTCACAACAACAAAGTAAAATACAAGGAGAATCCATAGAACATTCATCTTCCTCAGCAGACATATATCTAAACTCCTGCACATGCCGGCTTATAAGCACCGGATGTTCAGTTTAACCTGCTCCCGATCGACCACGATCACCCTTTTTCCTCATCCAACCCTCCGTACTGTCTAGTGCACACGTTTTCGTGTCTCATAATCCATGACTCTGACCTTGATGGAGTATTGTTCCCGAAGCTGGATGGTTTGGTTGTGGAGCATCCATCGTTCTTCTGAACGAAATCGTCAGCACAAACTTCAAGTAGAAGTGCAATGTTCGAATTTCTTTACATGTGGTTTACAGCTTGTCTTTTACACCTCGGTGTTGATTGGTTCTTGTTGACCTTTAATCCGTCATTGTTTAGTTCTTTGTTTTGTTTGTATCTCCCATTGGTTCATGACTCTTATCATTTGATGCTGTGTATTGAAACCTTATAATGTTCGTAATGTGAACCTGAGCACTACATCGATAAAAATGGAAATTAAGATATCATAAGCATAGACTGTCTAAAATACTTTTACTTTAAAGACATTCTTTTCTCAATAGACCCTTCCACTACACAACTGAATTGAAGAATACACAAGATGACGACTCGACCGTCGATGTTTAACGACCACATGGAAACTCATCTGATATTAACTGGCCTAAAACAGAACGCTCTGGGAAATCCATGAGGTTTCCAGCATACGCAAACCACTGTCATTTGAAGATATTCTGACACATTATTCCTTTCTCTCATTTTTTTGTTCTACAGATAACTGGTTGCATTTTTTATTTTTATTTTGTCACAAACAAAACAGTTGTAATTATCTACTTTTGGTATGTTCAGATATATCTTCTTAAAAACTAAAATCAAGGGATTCCCAATACGCAGAGATGGATGGTGGCTAGCAGGAGAATACAGGACTCTCGTCTCGTCCCATTTGGGACTTTTCAGTCAGATGTGTTTGCATCTCAGATTTGGTATTCAGTCTGTGACTTAAAACACTATCAAGGCAATCAGCATAGGATGCGAGTACGCCTTGAACATTAGTGGAAGGATTAAAATAACCGGTGCCAAAATGAACTGGATTGTACGTATACAATTTAAAAGACGATCAAAAATCAAACCTTGCTGTGGAGGTAATTTCCCCCTGTTAGGCGGGTATCTACACAAGATACCCTCCCAGTGTTTATTCCACGGTATTTCAACACAACTCAGATTAAGAATATGTGACCGACCTGATAAGAACATAGGTATATTTCACGTCAACATCCGGCAACTTTAGCAATAATAATGAGGGTTGGAAGATATTTATCATATCTGATACCTGTCAGACTATCAATCAGTCTGACTAGTGAACGACCAGTCACTATTTTCTCCCACACAGCATTATTCTGATAAAAAATATCACAACCATTCTGAAACTTGTTGTATCTTAATATGGTCACTTGCAAATACAGGTCCAACAAGCTTCAGCAGTGAATAAGTCATCCGTTCATTTTTGTCATTGACGTGCATCTAATTAGTTTTAGTGGACACAATCCTAGCTGAAAGCACTCTTTCAAGCATTTGCACCTGGTTACTTTCAAATATGTCGTACTGTGCACCCCTTATGACTTGTCAGCTAGTACTGCATACATTTCGACACATCCGTAATTGCTTATATTTATCGCCCACCCGTTCATTTTGGTATATTTGACTTTGTGATACGACTTCGGATGATAATATCTAAATACATAGGTTACTTATACAATCTTCATATTTTTGTCCCGCCTTAAATTACTAGAATTCCGTTAAGAAACACGAAGTTACTAACTTGCGTTAATAGATTGAAGGTAAGTTTGGATCTTCACGGTTCCATGAGCCCTGAGGATTAACATAAGAGGCCCGACCGCCTGGGATGTCAGGTTTGCAGTAATGCTTTATACCCACAGGTAAAGCTGGTGTGTGAAGTCACGTGGTGTACTGTCATTGTTTGATTGACGAAACTGATGCCCAACTAATCGTATCTTCCGTCTGCGTCTGTAAATGTCAATAATTGCGTCATATAAATAATTGTTTAACCGGGGTTTCTTTAATAGGGAGATTGGTAAGTTATGAAGTAGCAATCTATCCAGCGTGTGCACTACAAGACAGAGAGAGCTAAATAAATGTTCATCGCAATGATTTTGTGTGTTTGCTACAACAAAAGACTATTTAAGTATGAGAACATATAATGTTCGTGTGACCAAACGGACATCCAACAAACCCACGGTAATTGAAATACGGAATGACCGCCTCGTGTCAGACAGTTCAAGGTTGTTGAAACGAAACGGCGGGCGCCTTGAGAGGATCTGGCTTATTTTACGGTGCCGCATTAGTAACTGTAAGTGGGTTCAGTGCTTCCTTTTGGTTGAATTCCCCCCTAATTCTTTAATATAAGACTTTACAAAGCTACCAAAAGTGCACTATGAGGAATTTATAAAATAAATACATTGCCCTACCATGTAAGACGTAAAGCGAGAAGGAAAACATTTATTCGAATTAAAATGGACTATTTGGCATAAATTCGTAGGAAAATTACATTGTTTAATGCACATTCGGGAGAAGGCGGGTTGTTTTATATTGTTCTAGGCAAATGCCGAGGTATTAGTTTTGAAATATTTCCCTTTTAATCATTTTTTTAAATCATTATTTTGTAAGCCGCTTATTATGGTTTGGTCTGTTTAATCAATTAGTATTAGTAGCCATCATTCTATAAGTTTTTCACTCATACGGTTTAAGTAACCATGTATGTTTCTTTTTGATCATTGAATACAGTTGGCTTTTCTAAGTGATCACCAGACTTCTCGGTTTGTACGCGGTTCACAGCTCTTCGCATAATGGAATTCAGCTACTGAACAAAGACGTTCCCTAACCCACTATGACTATCGAAAATTGGTTCTAGGCTAAGCAGAGTTTCGGGCCGCAAATCTACAAAAGGCTGTTTCCATTACTTCAATTATGACCAAGTTCTTATCGGTAACTCGAACAAACTCCACCGAAGTTGATTTCGCCGGATTGTTATACTCGTAAAAGTGAGGGAAAACTATATTTATAGACCACTAGATATGTTGACGAAGTATCCGTAAAGAAACCACTATTCCTTCATTAATGTAAAGGTCAAGTCTCAACCATTTGCCTACGACTAATTTTGGAGATTTAAGTATTGTTCATTACCTATTTTAAATAAAATCGTCACATAAATTAAAGTTTAGCTTCCACCATTAGCAGGAGTTATCAATTGAAGATAGTATATATAGTATTATGTGTGTATAAAAAACAAACTTATCATTATATCTCTTGTAATTTTAAGGTCTTAACCTGTTCTTTGCACACCCATACTGTAAGAGTTTACACATTTCCCAGCTATATTATTATCTGTTGTATAATATTTCCTAAATTTTTCTCGCGTTCATTTCTATGTTATATTCTATGCATACAATTTGACAACCATTCTTGTGTAATTGGTTATTTATAACGATTAGTCCTATTGAGCGTAATGTAGACATTAACAATTCGTAGACATATCCAAGGCGTACTCTATTATTCGCAAATGGACCAGCACTTGAAGACAGTAAAAAGACTGGATACACGTGAATTTACTGTGTTACAACTAAGATTAATCAGACAATAGTGTACAAGGTATCTATCACTTCATACAAGCACCACATTATCCCACTTTGTTTCCTACGAACTATTATCACCGAATAATTATATTTCAATCTATCAAACTTTTAAGCGTAATTATCATACGGCAACGTAAATAACTGAAAATAAAAGTCTCAATACTTATTACGTCCAACACAACATAATAGTGCGTCTAAATCATCGTGGATACCTTAATATCCGAATTTTTAGAATCAAAATGGTTGTTATGGCTTATCTCTTACACCACCTATCCTACAATTATTTATTTACAGTTAATTTTGTCCATCCCTTCAATTAGCTTACTTCACAGTGTCATTTGAGCAGTAATAATGTGTATTTGTATTACTATTATTACTGTTGTGTCTGTATAAACATGTATGCTTGGTCGTATGTGACAGCCTAAGCACATATCCCTCTCGCTAGCTTGCATGTTAGCTCCTCAAAAATCTAATTAATTGATTAGACTCTGTATTCGCTTGCCCGCGCGTATCAGCCTTTCTGCTCGGATTCGCTCGGTGTGATTGTAATTTTCTTATCTGAGCTACCCAATAATAAACTATAGTTGGAACTTCATATTTCCTTCTGACTCCATACAGAGTTGGGATCTATTCAATAACGGTTATTAGGGCGATTGATAAACGAAGCCCAAGAAATTATGTGCAAGCCAAACCACTACACTCCAACGTATGCTTACCTGAGTATAGTCTGCTGGGCTAGTCGTTTCCTTTGATATGGTTGTAACATCTCGGATTTTATTTATTTATCTGAGTATATAGTAAGAAACCAAAGCTCTCGCTTATGTGCAAAATACCAACAAATAATCAAATTTGAAGAAATGGTAATTATAAAATAACCAGTGCCTATTCGTTTCCGCTGTACCAGCTCAAGCTGTAATACATTAATACAAATGGAAAAGGTACACCAGTAATGATAAATTACTACAGAATGTGGAAATAAGTAAACGCGTTATTTGACGTAAGCTAAAATTAATACTAAAATTGCCCTGTTTTTAAAATTATCTTCAGATCATCGGATCTAATAGTCAGGTTCTGGGTTATTAAAGACCAAGCATTTACCAAATTCAGTAACACAAACTAATCAGTGTAACACATCGTACAACAATATATGACAAGGCAAGAACTAATCCCGGTAGTTAGGTATTAATTACGTTGAAGAGTAAATAACCTATAGCTCTCACATCCTGTAGTCATTTGTCCATTAAATGACTTCTAGTCATGTTTGTTCTTATGTTCATTATTTTGTTAGAAGTAGTACTTACTTATGATTAATGCTCTCGTCTTTGATCTGAAATTGTTGGGTATTTTACATTAATAATTCGGTCTTGTAAACACCCATCAGTTGGCTACATTGTATCATTGCATTTATGGTTAACAGTAATCATCTGACTGACTGATCAATAATATTACTAAAATGTCGTGAAACAGAAGAATAAATGTCACGTTAGTTTACCGAGTTAATGGTTGGACGTAGAAACTAATGATTATTTGATTAAATACTTAACAACTGACTAATTTCACTTTGCTAGTAATTTTATGTATCCTGTCTATCGAACTAATTTTGGTTTGCTAGGAGATAGTTGTTATTAGAGAACGAGTGAATAAACGTTTGACGTAATCTGTTTGTTGTAGTGTAAATGATGAAAGTCATCATTTTTCATCTCTGTAGAGGTTCACGTACTCGGCTTAGAATTACACAAATGTGAGTCAAAGCAAATTACACGTGTATTTAGTAGGAGAGTTCCGAGGTTAAGAAAGAGTACGCCAGAAGGAGTTTTAATCTCAATTCAACTAACCACACTTGTTTTCTTATTTTTAATTTTAGTAATAATTTAATAAAAAAAACCTGGTTTTTACGGGAAGTTCAATTTTGTTCAGTTGCAAATGTCAGGAAACACATCAGATCAATCGTTTGTAAGTTTTATTTGTCTACTTTTGATTTAAAATTAATTTTTAAGGATGTTCAAATTTTGACATTTTCCTCGGTGATTGTTGAAAATCAGTTTACTAATATTGTTCGATAGCACTCATAATATGTAATAGTCATACTATGGTACGATATTTTGTGCCCCCAAATGACCTGGTACTGTCGAGGGTATAGAGAGTCAGCTCTCCCTCTTGAAGTGATCTCACATGACCACACATATACAGCCACTGTCAGGGAAGTCCCACTCACTGTCTGTTGTCTGCATGTTGTTCACGAAATTGAGAAGAGGAAAAGCGAATATTCGGCAATTTAACCGCGTTGGTGGATATGGAAGATCCACCTAGGGGATTGGAAAACCATAATCCCAAAGTAATGTCGCACATGGGCTCCAGGATCCTGAGGGAACAGATGGCGTATGAACCTATTGTTGGTCACCGGCTACCATGAGACTTCATCACCTAACGTTTCTTCACTACCTTGTGGGTCAGAGCTTTAGGTCAAAGATCCCGCGTATGGCCCTTTGAGAAAAGCACCTGCTTCGGTTTGGGCGCCCGGGTAGTATCACAGCCCTCACACAAATCAAATGAGATTTATGCGGCGCATATATATCTGTTGCCTCCTTGTACCAATATTTATGTGTTTAAATAAATAAATAAGTTGAGGAATGCATTGATCTTTCTAATGATTTACGCAATGTTTGCTTACTGTGAAAATAAACCCTAACTTACTTGTTTTAACTTTTTGAATAATAATTTTCTTACTCTAAATTAAGAGGGTTTTTGAATAAAATTCTAGAAGTTATTTGTCTAAGTGTAGGGTATTGTAAGATGTTGTTTTTATGTCTAAAATATACAGTTTTGGTTTAACGAATTCGGATCGATATTACTCTTGACATTAACATTCTAGTCACTTGAAAACCTGTTTACCTGTGTTTAGTTACTAGTCTAAGATAATGTTTAATGAATAGTTTTCAGTATCCAATCAGTCAGTCACAATGTAGAACTTCGTACGTACGTACATCAGTTCGAGTTGCCATACCACATTAACACAGAGATGTAGTTGTCAATTCAAATCCCATAGTGGTAGAAGTAGTTAGAGTATAAACAGTAATCGAACAGATTAGGGTTTAAAGATGTTTTCATATACAAAGAAACTGATATTCAACTGAACAAATGAATCAACATGGCAACTACTAACGACCTTAATACATATTGTCCTATTTTTCTCTGATTCTAAGCCCTGAAAATAGTTGAGAAGACAGATAAACACTAGAGAATAAGTTTGAATCTGGCGCTAGTGATATTTTGACAAATATCTATGTTTATGCAGTGAGTAGGTATAATTATTGTCAAATTTCCCGAAAGAACGGTTAAATTCATTTGAATAACACACTCGAGATCTATCTGAATCAGAAGATTATCTTAGTTACTCAACAATATTAATGTGTAAATATATATTAATGGTTCTTGTGGTTCTACAATAAATCATAATTGGTTAGAGTTAAACTTACAATCAAGATGATAAGACAACAACAACAACAACAGTCAAACGTAAAAAAATGACAGGTTCAAAATGGTTGTCCAAGCAAAATACGTCCCAACCAATAAAATCAGACCGGTTCATCGATAGCATTTCGAGAGAGATGGTGGCCCCTCCCCCCTCTCGGCTGTACCTAAATGCCCTGGTACGGCCGAGAGTGGGGAGAGTCTACTCTCCCTCTCGAAATGCTCTCACATGGCCAGCGAATATATAGCCTCTGCCAGGGAAGTCCTACTCACTGCCTTCTCGTGGCGGGGGTGTTGTTTACGAAAGTGAGAGGACGAAAAGCGAATGTCCGGCGCTATAACCGGATTGGTGGACACGGAGGGTTCACCTAGGGGAGTTGGCAAACCCTGATTCCAAACCAATGGTGCACATGGGCTCCAGTATCCTGATGGAACGAATGGCGGAAGAACCTGTCATTGGTCAACGGCAACCATGGGACTGCATCTCCTCACGATGCTCCACTGCCTTGTGGATCAGACCTTTAGGTCAAAGGCTCGGGGTGTGGTCCCCTAAGAAAACCATCTGCTTCGGTTTGGGCACCCGGGTAGTATCACAGCCCACACACAAATGAATGAAATTATGAACTCTATTGACGATAATATCCCTGGTCATACTAAAAGCAAGACAATTAACATTATTATTATTATTACCTTTATTATTATTATTATTATTATTATTATTATTTACCATATCGCTAACTCACCCCCTTTTATCCCCAATTTGTGTAACCTTACTTTTCAACTTATGCAGCAGCTCGCCCATGGTGGAAAATCTGTCCTATCTAAACGATCTCCAGTCACTGTCTGGTTGAAAGTGAATGCTTCCACCGATAATGAATACTGAGGCAGTCTTTCTGAAACCACGTACGCCGTTCAAGCTGGCTTCCTTCAACGTTCGCACACTAATGCAGATCAGACAACAGATAGGGCTGGCTATGTCTTTGGAAGGTCTTAATGTTGATGTTTGCTGTCTATCCGAGACCCGTATTCAAGACTCTAGTGAAGTACTACAAATCCGCTCTCCATCTGTCTCCTCGAAAAGCTTGTTCCACGTGCGCTTATCCGGGGACCCTGTGTCATCTTCGTCTGGTCTTCCCGGCGTTGGTGTCGCACTGAGCGCTAGAGCTGAGGCAGCACTAATCGATTGGATCCCCATTAACAGTCGGTTATGTGCTGTTAGATTAGAAAGTTCCATCAAATTGAGAAGAAACCGGCGTGAGAAACGGTGTCTTTTCGTCATCTCCGCCTATGCCCCGACAGATTGCAGCCCGGATGCAATCAAGGATGAGTTTTACCATCAGTTAACAGTTCTTCTCCAGAAAGCGCGTTCGACAGATATTGTAGTACTAGCCGGAGACTTGAATGCACAGGTCGGGCGTCTAGGCACAGAAGAGAGTCGTCTAGGTGGCCGATGGGGACTTGTTGGTCGCAGGACAGATAACGGGGACCGTTTGCTGCAACTGTGCACAGACCACAACCTGTTTCTGGCCAGCACTAACTTCCGGCACAGTCATCGCCGGTGTGCCACCTGGCGTCCTCCCTCTGCATCCCAAGCCTGGACTCAGATTGATCACATCGCGATCAGCTACCGCTGGCGTGGTTGTGTACAAGACTGCCGCTCCTTTTGGAGTACCTATCTGGAGTCTGATCATGCCCTGGTCTGCGCCAATCTCACCTTACTTTTCAGTGGCCGAAGGATTGACCACCACCAACGGATTGATATTAGTAAACTGGCTGCAACTTCTGTTGCAAGTAAGTATCGAGCGGAGCTAGCCTCTAGTCTAGCTACCACCCCACCGAAAAGTATAGATGAGCATTGGTTGCATCTTCACGACGCCACGAAAATGGCGAGTAAAGCCGCTTGCGGCTTCGCGAAACGTCCCGCTTACAAGCACTGGGTTTCTTCTGGCTCCTTACAACTGATGGAAGCCCGTCGGTCTACTCCGGATGACCGTGAGTTTGACCACAAACGAAGGCTGTTACGTAATGAAATTGGGCAAAGCTTGCGTAAGGACCGGGAAGCCTGGTGGTCGAAGCGTGCTAATGAGATGGAAGCAGCAGCTGCATCTGGTAACTGCCGGAAGCTCTTCCAACTCATCCGAGCCACTGGCAGCAAGAAGTCTGGTGTGAGTGAAACAATCTACGAGGATGACGGGATGCCAATCACTAACATCTGTCGACGTCTTGGGCGATGGGCGGAATTTTTCGAAAGGCAGTTCAACTGGCCTGCTGCTCCGGCAACATCAACCAGCTTGTCCTGCCCCCCATGGCCGGTGACGACTGATCCACCAAACGAGGCGGAAGTCCTCAAGGAACTCCAACTCTTGAAACGTTATAAATCACCTGGCCCAGATGACTTACCTCCGGCTCTTTTTAAAGATGGTGGTGACTTTCTGGCTAAGGAACTGACTGCGTTGTTTGGAAAGGTTTGGGAGCAAGAAAGTGTTCCGACATCATGGAATGAGTCAATAGTCGTCGCTATCTTTAAAAAGGGTTCACGTTGTTCCTGCAATAACTACCGGGGGATAAGTCTACTTTCGATTGCGTCCAAACTATTGGCTTCTATCATTCTTCGTAGGTTGTTTAAAACCCGAGAACGATTGACTCGCGAGGAGCAGGCTGGTTTTCGTTCTGGTCGAGGATGCATTGATCACATCTTCACCCTCCGCCAAATGTTAGAACACCGTCATACTTATCGCAGGCCAACAATCGTAGTGTTTCTTGATATCAGGGCGGCCTTCGATTCGTTGGACAGGACTGTTCTCTGGGATTGTCTATTGAAGAAGGGTGTGCCTGAGAAGTTCATTAACATCTTGAAGGCCCTGTATACGAACACCTCAGGCAGAGTGAGGGCATACAACCACCTTTCTCCCTTGTTCCATTCGAGCAGTGGGGTTAGACAGGGTTGCCCGATCTCACCATTCCTCTTCAACTTTGCCATCGACGACATCCTGGAAACAGCTCTGATGGATGTAAGTAATGGCGGTATGGATCTGCTGCCTGGAGAACGACTTCTCGACCTTGAGTATGCGGATGATATTGTCTTACTGTGCGATAATGCCCAAGCCATGCAATCCGCACTTAATCAGTTGGCAATCAGTGTCCGCAGGTACGGCATGTGCTTTGCACCCTCCAAGTGCAAAGTACTCCTACAAGACTGGCAGGATTCTCATCCTGTACTCACCCTGGATGGTGAGGAGATCGAAGTAGTTGAGAAGTTCGTGTATCTAGGTAGCTATATAAGTGCTGGTGGTGGCGTGAGTGATGAGATCGATGCACGTATAATGAAAGCCAAAGCGGCTTATGCCAATCTGGGCCATCTTTGGCGCCTTCGTGATGTTAGTCTGGCTGTAAAAGGTCGGATTTACAACGCGTCGGTGAGAGCAGTTTTGCTCTATGCTTGTGAAACCTGGCCTCTCCGAGTTGAGGATGTTAGACGTCTCTCTGTGTTCGATCATCGTTGTCTCCGAAGGATTGCTGACATCCAGTGGCAACACCATGTTAGTAATGCAGAGGTTCGGCATCGTGTGTTCGGGCGCAGAGACGATAATTCAATTGGTGTCACCATCTTGAAACACCGACTTCGGTGGCTTGGACATGTTTTACGAATGTCGTCCCAGAGACTTCCACGTCGTGCATTATTTGCCGACTCTGGGACTGGTTGGAGAATGCGGAGAGGAGGTCAGTGTATAACATGGTGTCGTGGCATGAAAGAGAGCTGCAAAGGGCTAGCTTTTGTTGGTCCTTCACGACTCCCTGGTTGGGGTCCGAGAGATAGTGCAACACAGTGGCTAGAGACGTTATCAGATATGGCTCAGAATAGAAGCCAGTGGCGATCCTGCTGCAACCTTCTTTTACTTTCTACATAAAAAATGGTTCTAACTTTCCTAACTGAAAGAGTCTTCTGGTTGTACATTTCAGCCTGCCTTATCTTTTCATCCCTTCTCTTCCTACTTTCATTATTTTGTGTGGCGCATATGTACCTGGTGCCCTTTTGTACCAATATATATGTGTTTAAATAAATAAATAAATAAAATTTAGCTGGGGTCCAAGAGATGATGCAACACAGTAGCTAGAGACGTTATCGGATATAGCTCAGAATAGAAGCCAGTGGCGATCCTGCTGTAACCTTTTACTTTCTTTATAAAGAGTGGTCATAACTTCCTTAACTGAAAGAGGTCTTCTGGTTGTACATTTCAGTTTCCCCCATCATTACTTTTATTAGTACTAGTGTAGTGAACAGAACACTGGTTGGGGACAATCGAATGTATTTAATCAAAGATTACAGACTATCTCAATAAATTCTGATTACCAAACAATGAACAGTCAATTTGCAAATTAACAACCAATTGTTTCAATCTTCACTGTTTCTTCTCTTATTCCATTGCTCATGCATTTTCCAGACGTTTGCGTTTCATTTCAGTTCTTTCCTCATCGGTCTTCTGCCAAAATACAT
Organism: Schistosoma mansoni; assembly: GCF_000237925.1. Classification (NCBI taxonomy): domain Eukaryota; kingdom Metazoa; phylum Platyhelminthes; class Trematoda; order Strigeidida; family Schistosomatidae; genus Schistosoma; species Schistosoma mansoni. The sequence continues at coordinate 887,147 of NW_017386008.1, read as the reverse complement.
TCTATGTCTGACCCACACCATATACTACTTATATGGATATAAGTAGACCACACCACACTCGTCCCCCCTTTAAAGCATTCGTACATGCGGTGGTTCTGCTCGCCATGCCACTATCTTCTTTCACTGCAGTCTGTGCCAAACTCTCCGTCAGAATGTCGAGTCTGCGGCGCGCTGACCTCCATAGCTCCGTCGACCTGCCGGGGCACCAACATCCGCATCCACCCGGCACCCGGGACGTTCAACACCCGTACTCCACCGGCCTGCTGAGCCATCTACATCCGATGTCCGCCCAGCAGCCGCACGTCCCACTGCTCCTCTCCGTCGACAGCACCCGCTACAGCCAACGCCGCCCCGCCAGAACACTCCACTCGACGCCAACTCTCCACACCATACTGCCCCAACTAGCACCTCAACTCCAGACCCGCAGTGGCGTCCGCAGAACAGCACCCTTCCTCCTCCTGGTTGGCAGCGACACCAAATGTAGTGAACAGAACACTGGTTGGGGACAATCGAATGTATTTAATCAAAGATTACAGACTATCTCAATAAATTCTGATTACCAAACAATGAACAGTCAATTTGCAAATTAACAACCAATTGTTTCAATCTTCACTGTTTCTTCTCTTATTCCATTGCTCATGCATTTTCCAGACGTTTGCGTTTCATTTCAGTTCTTTCCTCATCGGTCTTCTGCCAAAATACATTCTATGTCTGACCCACACCATATACTACTTATATGGATATAAGTAGACCACACCACACTAGTATTACTTTTAATATGCATCTTACCCCTTTTCTCTTCCCATTCTCATTGTTTTGTGTGGCACATATGTATCTTGTGCCCCATTGTACCAATATTTATGTGTTTTAGTAAAATTAAATAAAAAATAAATAGTTAACTTAACCCATAAGGTACAAGAAAAAGAAATAAACTCTAACTATTAGTAAGTAAGTTCTCAATTATGACCGTCGACAACTAAGAGTGCAACTTAAGTTTGCACATGTGGTTCAAGGTGTGTCACCGTGAATATTTAATCAATTCTCTGTCTTCCTGTCGATTCTGAATAAACTTTTTCTAGAAAGAGAACAGCCTTTGATTGGGAGTTGGTTTCCATCATTGATTGGTATCAGTTTTAAGTATTACTGCGAATCAGATAATATTAGCAAGTTGTTTCTTCCCAACATGAGACTCTTCGGTAGTGTGCACTATGTCGCGATGTGTTCCCGGTGTCAGATATTGAGTGTCGATTCAGTGGTCTAAAAGTTAAACATTTTTAGAGAGATCTTAAGGTCCTGGGCTTAATATCTGTTGTATATGTGTGCGTGTGCACCTCTAAGGGATCCGATCCCAAAACACGAAAATTGTCCGTTGCTTTCAAACTCTCAATAATACTCTTCAACTGAAGTCAAATGGTAAATCAGTTGATGTGGTCATGAATCTTCATCGACTGAGATGGTTGGGCCACGTGTTACGTATGTCTGAACACCGATTACCACGACGCGCAATGCTGACTAGTGTAGGGGATGGTTGGAAGAAAGTTAGGGGCGGCCAAACTAAAACATGGCATCAGTGCTTGAAGTCACTAACTTCTAGTCTGAGCCATGTTGGTAGATGCAGACTACCTGGTTGGGGTCCACGTGACTATCGTAACCAATGGTTGTAGACTCTGGTTGACATGGTTCAGAATCGATCACAATGGAGTAGGTGTATACACTCTTTATCTTCCCTTAAACCTTGAGATTAAAATTGCTTCATATCTCTCTTCCTTCCTATACTATATCTTTATATACAACCTATCTTTGATATACTACCACTACTAAATTAATTACTTCTATGAATTCGGTGTTTGTGCTTACGAGGTATGGCAACTTGGACCGATTCATAAATGTGCCTGGTCTTACGTTGTAGCTGACTGACTGACTGATGTCAGTCCTTGAAAAAAATCTACCCATAAACAAGGAATTTCTTTATCCTCTGATATTAAGTAATGAATTATAATGTCTACCTCTGTAATAATTTTCGCTGATAAAGTTTTTTTTATTTTTATCATTTTTAGCCTGGTAGTGCACGACGTAAAAATCGTAATCCACTTAGTGATAAAGATATACCAGTTATATTTTCTGCATTTGACAATAGTAGACATGATGTAAGCCAAAAATCCCCCCTTTTTTAAAAACTAATCTATCAATTCTCTTCTTTTAACCCCATAAAGTATTTTGACAAACAATCATCACATGATAAAGGGTAAGTATTGTATATCAATGTCATCGATGGGTTTGTACATAGAACTGCTTTTATATACGATGAACGTATGTTATTACATAAAAATATATGGTTTCCAAATTTTTTGGAATGTCCTGAACGTTTTTCTGCAACAATAGATAAATGTACAACTTATGGGTTATTATCACGTTGTTTAATCATAAATGTAAGTATTTTATCTATTACTTTATATGATAATTCTATACATTTCATATACTATTCACGTTAGGTTGTTGGAGATAATCTACGACCTGCATTATCTGTGGTGTAGACAAGATGTTTGTCTACCAAGCGATTGGGAAGTATTCTACTCAATAGTTCGCTCTGTATTAACTTATGGCTGTGAAGCGTAACCTATAAACGTAGAAAACATGCGTAGGACCCCAGATTTTTGATTATATGTGTCGCCAAAGCATGACTTGTTTATTGTGGAACGACTGAGTGAGCAAGCTGAGGTTAAGCATAAGGTATTGGATAAAGAATAACCAATCTGTTGGTGAGGTTGTGAATCTTCATTGACTGAGATGGTTAGGATGTGTGTTAGTTATGTCTAATGATCACCTACGTTTATATACAATGTTGGTTGAAGTGGGAGAAGGTAGAGAAAAAGCTGAAAATCGCCAAACCAAGAAGTGGAACCAGTCTATAAAGTTATTGAATGCTAGTCTCAGCTACTCAGGTAAATGAAGACTATCTAGTTCGGGTCCGTGCGATAACGGCGATCAATGGTTGGAGATCTCAGATGACAAGGCTCAGAATTGGCCTCAATGAATCAAGTGCATTCACTCTTTATCTTCCTATAGATTTTGAGTTATAGTGTTCCTTCGTACATGTCCTTTCAAATCGTGTGCTTTGTGTTTAGTCTTTCCCAACAGCATTAATGCTTCATTATTTCAATTTATTTGGCACTCATTTTTAAAAATCCATTTTGGTGTCCTAATATCGTGTAGCAACTTGGGCCAACGCCCATACGTACCAGGCTCTACTTTGATTATGACTAAGTGACAGGAAATTCTTACCTTAGGTTTCGTGTTGGTTTATACTAATGTTAACAAAATGTACTCGGAAACTTGCATAAACCGGTGCTGTTGATGAAATTCAAACCTGCATCACCCAGCTTCACAGTTTGAGACATCATCATTGAGCTATTTGGGCTATGACTAACTTCTTGTAAAAGCGATAACAATTGATATAAATTATTTACCCACGTACTTGTTTATTGCACTTGACTTTGATCAACTAACTGTAAAGACTTAACAAACATGAGATTAGTTATTATACAGTGATCAATTCTATATAGATTCCTATTCATCTGATTATTTCTTTTCTTATGATCAATATGTGTGTTTAATACACTTGGGTGTTCGTCGAACACAAAAGAAATAGCGATAAACTGTTAAAAACTTTAAAAAATGCAATTACGATAGTATTCGGAACAAACATATGCCATATGATTAAATTCCTGAGTCGATCTAATCTAGACCACCATTGAAAACATGGAAGCACTGGACGGTCGTTTCATCCTAGTATGGGACTCCTCAGCATTGCGTATCCATGATCCCACCTAATCTCTAGGCCACTGAGTCGGGATTCAGAGGTGTTAATGTCATGGTTCAATTGGATTTAGACATTAACACCGTTAATTGACGGTTCAATGGTCTAGAGGTTAAGCATGGTGCGCTAAATCGAAGTTCCTGGGTTTGAGTCCCACGTTAGCACAACAAGATGAACACCGGATTCATAGAATTAGTTAATTTAGTGGTGGTAGTATATAAAAGATAGGTTGTATATAAAGATATAGTATAGGAAGGAAGAGAGATATGAAGCAATTTTAATCTCAAGGTTTAAGGGAAGATAAAGAGTGTATACACCTACTCCATTGTGATCGATTCTGAACCATGTCAACCAGAGTCTACAACCATTGGTTACGATAGTCACGTGGACCCCAACCAGGTAGTCTGCATCTACCAACATGGCTCAGACTAGAAGTTAGTGACTTCAAGCACTGATGCCATGTTTTAGTTTGGCCGCCCCTAACTTTCTTCCAACCATCCCCTACACTAGTCAGCATTGCGCGTCGTGGTAATCGGTGTTCAGACATACGTAACACGTGGCCCAACCATCTCAGTCGATGAAGATTCATCACCTCATCAACTGATTTACCATCATTCCCTAATACCCTGCGTCTAACCTCACTATTACTTAGCCGGTTATCCCAGCAGATGCGAGCAATATTTCTAAGGCATCTGTGGTCAAATACTAGTAACCTACGAGTATCTTCTACTCTTAATGGCCATGTTTCACAGCCGTAACATAGAAAAGAGCGAACTGCTGCGCAGTATACTCGTCCCTTAATTGATAGACGGATATCTCATCTTCGCCATAGGTGACGTAAGTTGGCAAAAGCCAAACGAGCTTTTTGAATCCGTGCTGAGATGTCGGCAGACACCAACCCATTAGGACTGATCAGACTTCCAAGACAAGTGAAGTTGTCGACGCGTTCGACTACTTCACTACCTATCTTTAGTTCAGGTGTTGACGCAGGCCAGTCCTGGAGTAACAATTTACATTTGCTTGGGGAGAAACGCATTATTACTGAGTTCTAACAGAAGACTCTGCATTTTGCCAGCGTCTTCACCAAACAGGACTATGTCATCTGCGTATTCTAAGTCGATAAGTGAACCTCCTGGTAGAAGATCAATTCCTGTAAATTCAGTCGAAGAGAGTGTTAGTTCCAGCAACACGTCTATAATGAAGTTAAACAAAAAGGGGGATAGTGGACAACCTTGACGGACACCACTTGAGGTTGTAAAATCATATGACAGTTCGCCATAAGCTCTCACTCGACTGATAGTGTTCGAGTAAAGAGCCTTTACAAGGTTTATGTACTTCTCAGGTACACCTTTCAATGACAGACACTGCCACAGAACCTCTCGGTCTACAGAGTCAAATGCTGCTTTCAAGTCAAGAAAAACTATCATTGTCGGACGCCGATAAGCATGTCTGTGTTCTAAAACTTGACGAATGGTGAATATGTGGTCGATACAGCCACGACCAGGTCTGAAGCCAGCCTGATTTTCTCGTGTTTGCAGTTCACGAGTTTTAGTTAGGCGCCTGATAATTATTGAGGCTAGTATTTTAGATACTATGTTAGTCAGACTAATCCCTCTATGGTTATCGCAGGATGATTTTGACCCCTTTTTATATATTGGGACAATCAGAGATTGTGACCAGTCGGATGGGATTACATCCGTCTCCCAGATTTTAGCCAGAATATTAGTCAACCTAATCGCTAAAATTGGACCACCATATTTAAAGACCTCTGGAGCCAATCCATCTGGACCAGCTGCTCTTCCTCGTTTCAGATTACCTATAGCCTTTTGAACTTCAAGTAGGGTCGGGGGTGCTCAAACTGAAGCAGGTGGTTTTATTAGGGTCCACACTCAAAGCCTTTGACCTGAGGGTCTAGTCCACATGGCAGTGGAGCATCTTAAGGAGATGTAGTCCCATAGTAGCCGGTGACCAACGATTGGTTCATACGCCATTTGTTCCCTCAGGATACTGGAGCCAGCCCATATGCACCATTGGTTTGGAATCAGGGTTTGCCAACTCCCCTAGGTGAACGCACCATGTCCACCAACCTGGTTAAAGCGCCGAACATTCGCTTTTTGTCCTCTCAATTTCGTAAGCAACACCCCCGCCACGAGAAGGCGGTGAGTAGGACTTCCCCAGCAGAGGCTATATATTCGCGTGGCCATATGAGGGCATTTGGAGAGAGAGAGCGGACTCTTCCCACTCTCGTCCGTACCAGGGCATTTTGGGGTCATATATTAGTAAGTAACATGATATAATACATAAGACATTGAATAGGGAACAAATTAGGGATTAAAATGGTTTAAGCAGAATAAACATTACTTTTCCAATCATTGAGTTATTTTTTACATATTATCTTCTCTTCTTTTACAATTTTCTATTAGCCTGAACCAGCAACTGATGATTTCCTCACACTTTATCATCAAACAAAATATATCGAACAAATTAAACAAACAACAACAATGGAAGATAATGAATTAAAACAATTAAGTGCCACATTAGATTCTGTTTATTTTAATAAGGTAAATATGATTGTATTTTCATTGCTATGTGTATGTATATGACTGAAAGAATGAATAACTTTTACTGACGTTAACTTCCTTATTGAGAAGAGCATGAATTAACGTAAAAACTGGACATCTGTTCTATCTTAGTATGAGACTTTCCAGCAGTGTTCATACACGACCTCACCACTGGATGCTGGGTCAGTAGTTTAACGGTTGAGCTCTTGTCACGATGCCCGAAGGTCCTAATTCCGATCGCCGGTGGGGTCGTGAGCAACACCGAGGAGTCCCACTTATATATTTGTCTAAAGACGTGATCATTCGTACAAAGGGCCACTAAAATATTTATGCTCCATGCGAAGTAGTCATCATTGAATTTTATATGTAGACTGTCTAGTTGTCCAAACCGAGGCAGATGGTTTTCTTAGGGAGCCACTGTCTAAGCCTTTGACCCAGAGTTCTAATCCACAATAGAGTGGAACAACGTTGTGAGATGTTGTGGTTCCCTGGTAACCGGTGACCAATAATAGGTCCATACAACATTGATTCTCTCAAGATACTGGAGTCCATTCACAACATTGGTTTTGAATCAGAGTTTTTCAATTCTCCTTGTTAGATTCTGTGTACCCAGCAACCTGATTTAAGTAACGGACATATACTTTTGTTGTTGTGAATTTCGTCAACAACACTCGTGCTATGAGGATGCATTGTGTAAGACTTCCTTTGAGGTAGCTATATACATGTGGTCATATGAGAACATTTCAGGAGAGAGGGATGACTCTCCTCACCCTCCGTCGTATCGGGGTATTCGGATACTAGGAGTTACATAGCAGAACTAAACAGTTGAGGATTGATTCCTCATTTTGGCTGGTTGTATGAATTATGTTGGTTTATAACTTCAACAATACTCAATTATCTTCAGAAACTCCTACACTAATGAGAATCATTGTGGCAAGTCCTCATCGATCGAGGTGTTTGTACTACTACTGATAATAATATTACAATTTGTGCTCTGGTATCTCACTGTGCTTAAGTTATGTGGCAACTTGAACCCGATGTACATATATATACCAGGTTGTATATTGCGTATGACTGAACAAAGAGATTGGTCAATCTGGTCTAAAATATCAGCAATGCGTAAAAGATACTAACTCTTATTGATTTAAATTCTACAATACGGAATATTTAATTGGTTAACTTTCTTCTATCTTTATATAAAGCATACTGATCTTTCTGCAAGATTATCTGTTGGATCATGGATACAAGCTGTTGATTTAATACATCATGGTGATGTAAGAAATGCTTTCTGTTTAGTCAGGTATGTGTGACAAATTCATTTGGTAGGGTTTTTCATTTTCTATAAATAAGCTAACTAGATTTAATTTAGTTCATTGATTCTTTTGAATAAAAAAGAAGATAAAGTGGTGCCCTTGACAGTTAGGAAGTTGATTCACGACTTTCATGATTCGAGTTTTTTTTTCGTGGACTAATTTACTAGGTACAAATATTTGTATTTGGCTTCAAGTCACGTTCTAAGCTTGGCAACTAATAATACTATTCGGTTTCTCAAACTGATGTAGACAGAACGGGGTTCGTAGTTATGTGAGGGCTGTGATACTACCCAGGTGCCCAAACTGAAGCAGGTGGTTTTCTTAGGGGGTCACACCCGGAGCCTTCGATTTAAAGGTCTGATCCACAAGGCAGTGGAGCATCGTGAGGAGATGCAGTCCCACGGTAGCCGGTGACCAACGATTGATCCATACGCCATTTGTTCCTTCAGGATACTGAAGCCAGCCCATGTGCACCATTGGTTTGGAATGAGGGTTTTCCAACTCCCCTAGGTGAACGCACCATGTCCACCAGTGCGGTTAAAGCGCCGAACATTCGCTTTTCCTCCTCTCAATTTCGCAAACAACACCCTCCGCCATAAGAAGTTAAGAGCGAAGATGATATATTGAGAAAATCTATTGAAGATGTAGTTATATGTGAGATATATGCAGTACGTAAAAATCTTTGTATCCTGAGAGAATTAACAAACAAGCATATCTATTTCGTTGCTACCAATTTCGATCTACATCAGTTTCAACTATCAACCATAGATTATCATTATCTCTCTAACTTTACACCTGAAAGGCCTACACCACAATCGGTATGAATCACCCTAATAAGTTTGTCAACTGATTTTCTCTCTTATTGTTTTAGTGTCATCATCGAATAACTATTTGTTTTTGATATGTAGTCAGTTTTTTATTTATTTGCTCTCAATCTTTGAATATCATACTGTCCTTTTTCTAAAATGGATCTTTTTAACCTTCCCTCTGTCCCTCCATTCACCATAAACACTCATTATAGACCTCCAGGTCATCATGCACTGACGAATGAAGCTTGTGGATTTTGTATATACAATAATGTAGCGATTGCGGCGAATTATGCAATTGAAAAATTGAATTACAATCGGTTAGTGAATTATCCATGTTGTTTTTAGTATGATCTTTCTCATCTGACTTAGCATCATAATCGGTATACTCATAACATTTAGTTTATAATGCCGAAATGCTATGTTGGAATAAATGAATGTCGCGCAGAAGTTTGAGTCGCTATTACAAATCTGATTGATTTGCCCAACGGACAAAAATTACGACATTTGATGTAGGTTTGTTCTCTGAGCTGGATGGTTTGGTCGTGGAGCTTTCATCGTCCTTCTGAACGACATCATCAGCACAAACTTCGGGTAGAAGTGAAGTGTTTGAACAAACCTACATTAAAATCACCCACCTGAGCTACAAATCTTCTCAACCATTTCAAAAATTACGACATTATTCATTATAAATTAGATTGATGCATATTTACGTATTGAAAGTGAAGTAATCGTTTAAACTAGGGGAGTGGAGATCACTCATAGTGTAATGAATGAGAACAAAGGTAGGGATAACCAGTTGGTATTTAAATACAAAATTATAGAATATCTTGGTAAAATATGAGAACCATTCATTGAATACTTCATTTACAAATTTCCATCATTTGTCCTTCACATTCTATATGATTCTTCCAATTCACAATTCTTTTCTGTTTCCATTTCTGTTCTCTTCAACTCGATCTTCTTAACATTCTGCTACCAGGTTTTCCACTTCCGATTGATGTTACATACTACTTATATCGACAGACATAAGTAGCATACTTATTTACGCCTGTTACTCCCAATGGAGCATAGGCCGCTGACCAACATTCTCGAACCCACTCTGTCCTGGGCCTTTTTTCTAGTTCTATCCAGTTTTTGTTCATTCTTCTCATGTCTGTCTCTATTTCTCGGCGTAATGTGTTCTTTGGTTGTCCTCTTTCTCTTTGACATTCGAAATTCCATGTGAGGTCTTGTCTTGTGACACAGTTGGTTGCTTTCCTCAATGTGTGTCCTATCCATTCGCAGAGCTTCTTCCTGATTTCTTCCTTCACTGAAATCTGGTTTCTTGTCTCCTACAGTAGGTTATTGCTGATGGTGTCTGGTCAACGGATCCGTAGTATTTTGCGTAGACTACTGTTAATAAACATTTGTATCTTTTGGATAATGGCTTTCGTAGTTCTCCAGGTTTATGCCCCATAAAGTAGAACTGTCTTGACATTTGTATTGAAAATTCTGATCTTGGTGTTGGTTGACAAATGTTTTGAGTTGCAGATGTTCTTCAGTTGTAAATATGCTGCTTTTGCTTTGCCGATCCTCGCCCTCACATCTGTATCAGATCCACCGTGTTTATCAATGATGCTGCCCAGATATGTAAAGGTTTCCACATCCTTCAAAGCTTCTCCGTCAAGTGTTATTCGATTGGCGCATACACTACAATAGTATTGCTCATAATAAACACCAACGGTCCTGTAATCAGAGATTAAAAGTCAGTGTATTGATTAAAAAAATGGGTATATGTAGTAGGTGAAACTATTTCGTGACATGTATTTTCCCCGGGACACGAAAGTGTTATCATGCTTTTATTCTATATACACACACGTGTTACGTATGCCTAACCACCGACTGCCCCGACATGCAATGTTTTATGGCGTAAGAGTAGGTTGGAAGAAAGCTAGGGGTCGGTCAGACCAAAACGTGGCACAAATCCATGAAGTCGCTGACAAGTGGACTGAACCATGTTGGTAGGTGTAGACTACCTGGTTGGGATCCGCAAGATGATAGCAATCGATGGTTGGAGACCTTGAGTGACATGGCTCAAAATCGTTTGCAATGGTGAAGCTGCATCCACTCTTTGTAATCTACCAAATTCTAATCTTCTGAATTCTTCATGTCCCTATCCTTTTTCTCTTTCCAAATATATTTCACTGTATTATACTCCTTGGATAACATCTTCCAACCCTAATCTTTCCGATTACTGCTTATACTCTTACTACTTCTACCACTATGGGATTTGAATCGACAACTTCATCTCTGTGCTAATGTGGTATGGCAACTCGAACTGATGTACGTACGTACGTACGAATTTCTACGTTGTGACTGACTAACTGACTGACTGAATTATCTAATTTGATAATACTTGAATTTATGTCTCTATTTATTGTAAAGTATTTTGTTTGCTTCTTGGATAGTATACTTATAGTTGATTGGGATGTACATCATGGAAATACTACACAATATGCATTCTACGATAATCCAAAGTAAGCGGGTTTTTTTTGTTAATCAATTGTATATGATTTTATACATTAATCCTTCATGTTACATATCAAGTAATGTTTTTTTCAGGACTTTTCCCTTTGTCCATTATTAGATCAACTTCATCATATATATATATATATATATATATATATATATATACTTCTGAGAAAAACACTTTTCTTCCGACTTTCAAAGGATTAACCTCTTGCTAGAATAGTTACTTGTCGACGTGGAATACTCAAATTATATATTTCTGTTTAGTGGAAATCCTAACACTATGTAGTCTTGCGTTGCAAAACATGAATACTTTGAATGCGTTACTCTTCCTTTAAATATAAAATCGTTCTTTAAGATTGGTAAGCAAAGATGGATAGTGGCTAGCAGTGGAATCCAGTTTGACACGAGTTTCGTCCTATTTGGGATTCGTCAGCTGGATGTACCTGCATCTCAGAGTTGATGTTCACTCTGGGATTCAAACCCAGTACCTTTCGCTTCAAACGCCATCGCGTTATCCACTCGGTCACTGAGTCCTGATAGCCACCTTCTTTAAGATTGATTTATATTAGTCTTTGGTCTGTTGAACGAGTTACTCATACCACCCATCCTGAAAGCTTCATCAGCTTTATTTGGTATCTGAGGAATCTTTCCTTAGCTTTTGTTAGTTTGTGTCTCCTGTGAAGAAGGAGAGATATCAGTCTGGTTACCAAGAGTGAGTACTCTACGAAGCTGACCGTTCCAATTTATGGCTGTAAAAGTGGCCTTTCAAATTGGAGAATATACAAAGGTTACTAGTGTTTGATTATAAATATCTTTGAAGCGTTACTCTCATATTGTGGGACCATAGATCAATTAATCCTGATATTAAATGTAGAATACTGGGTGAATATAAGAAACCGATTGTTGAGGATTTGGATTTTTATAGACTTAAAATATGTGTTACACATGCTCAACCACAGTCCACCTCGTCACATAACCCTGGTTGTCATAAAAGTAGTTTGAAGGAAAGCTGGAAGCGATCAAACCAAGACTTAACATCATTCCATCAAACCATTAAGTATAGGTCTGTGTCATGTTGATATGTGTCGATCACCTAGTTGTAGTCTATCACATATCAACTACTGCTAGCTGTAGTTCTTGACTGACCTAACTCAAGATTAGGATGGTGCAAATTAATTCATTCGTTTATCTTCTAGGTTTTACGTTTCAATATTATTTCATACTTTTATTTCAAATCATACTAACCTACCTCTAGATTCTATACTCTTACAGATTAGGGCGATTCGCTCAAATTTCTAGATCATCTGTTGAGTTTGTTTGCATTTCCTGTCCTTATTCTCTCCGCTTCAACTCTTTTGTTTATTGTTTCATACTACTTATTAATATTCAGTAAACAGTTGTAATCCTATCAATGTATACGCGTATGTTGTATCGCAAGTTTATCGCGTATTTACTTATGCTTATAATATTTATAGTATTTATCATTGTAATCACTTTCTCTCGATTCTTATTAGCAGTTATCCTCAGTTTTTGTATAGCTGTTTAATCTTTATTCAAACTCAACGGTTTCCACATTTGTTTGCTCTCGTTTCTGTTTTTACTTGTTGATAAACTATTATCAAGATTAGACACAACTATCAGTTGTCATTTGCATTATCTTATGTCACAATAATTCTTTCTGTTGTTATTGCCGGAATCGGTGGGACTAAACTTTATGGACGAGCCAATCAGAAGCTTTCACGGGTTTTCAAGGTGACGGCGCTAAGTTCTGTACCTAATGCTTACGTACGATCGGTTTGCAGCGGATTTTAAAGAACACGTGATAATTCAGCGTCTACAAGAGAAGGGATTTTTCAGAAGTTTCTATACTTGTGACTGTGATACTCAAATGACTTTTTTCGCTCGATCACGATTAAGGTTATGACCCTAACCCTAACCCTAAACCCTAAATCCTAACCCTAACATTTCCAACGAGTTAGGTACCGACAGACACCAACAATAAAAATTTTTGAGACCTTATCATGGTTCCAGAGGCCGACTACTATGGAGCCATATGGATGAGTTTCTGTACCGTATGCACTATGATTTTGAACTTCTGAACCTGTATCTGACCTTGAGAAGTTTTTGAGCCATGTAAAAGAACGGTATCCGCTTTAATTTTTTAGTTTTGTTTAATATATTTTTGCTGTATACTAACTGTCTTCTGATTGGCTAATATTTCTCAAGGTCATTTAAGATTCGTTTAAAAGTCGTCCATAAAGTTTAGTCTATCACCGGAAGCCCTTTCTTTCTTTTGGACTTACAGACTTGTTAAGTGCCACAGATACCTCACAAGTTGAGATTTGTAACTAATTAATATATATTACGCAATAAAGAACTGTTTTTTAGACAAATCTTTATTTTGTGAACTTCGATTTCGTATGTCACTCTATTGTGTAATTAGACGCTTTAATAGATTCAACGTCAACTATACTTCGACTTTGTAAATATTCCAAGAAATCTTTGTTTTTGACTTATTCTAACTGATTGATTATCTATATTTACTATTTAATCCACTTAATCACTTTATAACATATAATGAAGATAATACTTACTTACTTACTTACGCTTGTTATCCCTCGTCGAGGAGCATAGGCCGCTCACCAGCATTCTCCATCCAACTCTGTCCTGAGCCTTCCTTTCTAGTTCTTTCCAATTGTTATTCATCCTTTTCATATCTGCTTCTATTTCCCAGCGTAATGTGTTCTTTGGCCTTCCAAAAAAGATAATACTAAATTGAAATGGTAGTTGGTTTAATTTATTCCTCATATACATCTTGGAGAAACTAGATACAGTTATACTAGAATATATCCATACCTACCAACATAGGTTTTTAAAGATTTTTCATTGTGCATACTTTCTCTCTTCCTTCCTTCATCCTCGTATTGAAATCATGTACATATATTTATACATACAGAGTTCTTTTCATATCAATTCATCGATATGATAATGGAGAATTTTGGCCTAATCTACGTGAATCAAATTATGATTTCATTGGTACTGGTCGTGGTCGTGGATTCAATGTGAATATTGCATTAAATGATGTATGTTTTTCTGTGTGTACCTTATTTTCTTTTTTTAAACACATAAATATTGATACAAAGAAGCACCAGATATATATGCGCCGCACAAATCTCATTTGATTTGTGTGAGGGCTGTAATACTGCCCGGGTGCCCAGATCGAAGCAGGTGGTTTTCTTAGGGGGCCACACCCCGAGCCTTTGATCTAAAGGTCTGATCCACAAGGCAGTGGAGCATCGTGAGGAGATGCAATTCCATGATAGCCGGTGACCAACAATTGATTCAAGCACCATTTGTTCCTTCAGAATACTGGAGCCAGCCCATATGCACCATTGGTTTGGAATCAGGGTTTGCCAACTCCCCTAGGTGAACTCTCCGTGTCCACCAACCCGGTTAAAGCACCGGACATTCACTTCTCGTGGTCTTAATTTCGTAAACAACAGTACTGCCACGTGAAGCAGTGAGTAGGACTTTCCTGTCAGAGGCTATATACGCGTGGCCGTATGAGAGCATTTGAAGAGGGAGAGCGGACTTTCCCCACTATCAGCCGTACCAGGGCATTTGGGGGCTTTGTTTGTACCTGTGTAAATAAATTATTGATTTTCGTATATATATGTATGTATTGTGGTGTGTGGTACCATATTAAACTCACATGAGTTATTCTGGCTTCATGGCAGACTTCTGTATTCATTCTTTTCATGTCACCTTGTATATGGGCGCGTATGTGCATTGCTTACCCTATTCATCATTTGTCTTCAGCTTATTCTGGTCTGGCTATAGATACTGAGTCACACTTCATCAAGTCCTGTTGGCTCATTTGCCTTCTCCGTGTCGCTTCGCCTTTCATTGTCCAACGACATCCTCCTCTTTACTCTCTCTCTTTTCATTTCACTTTCTCCACTTCGTTTCTTTGGTTGTCTGTCCGAATCGACGAGTGTACGAAATAAATACATACAAAATTCATCCACGTATTTGAGTTATTCCGTTATTCCTTAACGTGAGGTAAGTCACTAGTTATGTACGACGGTAGCCCCCCAAATGCCCTGGTACGGCCGAGAGTGGGGAGAGTCTACTCTCCCTCTCGAAATGCTCTCACATGGCCACGCGTATATAGCCTCTTCCAGGGAAGTCCTACTCACTACCTTCTCGCGGCGGGGGTGTTGTTTACGAAAGTGAGAGGACGAAAAGCTAATGTCCGGCGCTTTAACCGGGTTGGTGGACACGGAGGGTCCACCTAGGGGAGTTGGCAAACCCTGATTCCAAACCAATGGTGCACATGGGCTCCCGTATCCTGAGGGAACAAATGACATATGAATCAATCGTTGGTCACCAACTACCATGGGACTGCATCTCCTCACGATGCTCCACTGCCTTGTGGATCAGACCTTTAAGTCATAGGCTCCAGGTGTGGCCCTCTAAGAAAACCACCTGCTTCAGTTTGGGCACCCGGGCAATATCACAGCCCACACACACACAAATAGTGTAGCGCATATGTACCTGGTGCCCTTTTGTACCAATATATATATGTTTAAATAAATAAATAAATAAAGCTGAGATGTATATTTTGATAACATCATCATACGATCTAATCGGAGTTAAATTAAAGGGCTACTGTAATGAACGAGAAAAAAAGGTAGGGACAACCAGTTGTTTTATATAGTTAGGATCATGAGTCAATTGAAGCTAGACCACCGTAGAAAACCTGGAAGCACTGGACGGCTGTTTCGTTCTATTTCGGGACTCCTCAGCAGTGCAAAAACTCCTTGTGACAACCAGTTGTATTTAAATACAAAATTATAGAATATCTTGGCAAAATGTGAGATATTATGTACTACTATATGTATATATATTAGTTGTGTATATGGTTCATTGGTGTTGTCATCTAATAAACGGCATTAATTCGAAAGTATATTTACGAGAGAGAGGAACGGAAATAAAGCAATTCGATTTCTTTCTCCTCAAAAAACACTAAACTTATTAGTTCCGTGATCGTAATGGAAATTGCTGCATTGCACATTGCATTATTATTACTATTATTATTATTATTATTATTATTATTATTAATTGTCTCATTTTTGTACACTTTTAGAAAGATATTGGTGATTCCGATTACTTAACTATATTTCATCGAATTGTTCTTCCTTTGGCCTATGAGGTAAATTGGCTATATCTTTTTCTCCCTTATCATAAACAGTTAACACTGTATAACTAATAAACTGAGAGCAACATAGGATTTATGCGGATATTTACTCGAAAGTACCCCTTTACTTTACACAATATATTGATATTAAGCTGTTTAATCGAATGTATATATTGTCATCTTTTAAAGTTGTTATATCTTGTGGCCGAGTGGATGCCCAGTTAATGTATGACGTGATAAGATCGCCAATCAGAGAGCAGCGAATTATCGATTGGGAACAGGGACACACGAAACCATACGAACAGTCTAGAGTGCTTATCGATCCTGCTTCTGCCTGGGCCAGCCAGTTAAGTCCAAAACACCAATAACAGCCTCTGTGGTATGAATTATTGTATTTCAAAAAAAGTAGACAACTGTTTCTTTCTAATTTGGTAGATTTTTTTCAGCAGTTTGTAGTACCGTGACCTTTAGGTCTCTTAGAAAAAGCAATACCTCCAGACTCTTGAATTTAATGGTTCTTATTTCTAACTTTAATCGATTTGCTATAAGTATCGTGTCGGATTCACCAGGATAACGCACTTGAGGTCTGTTGAAGATAAAAAGCTGTCTCGGCTTCACAGTATATATATATATATATATATATAATAGTCATACAGTAAATAATAATTAGCCTAAGCTAAACCCACATTCAAGGCTATAAAACAATCACTGTGTACACAAATTAGCATAAAAGCGATCAATTCAGTATGGCCGAGCACACAAAAATGTATCAATCAATGAGAACACACCATGTTTGCGATTAAAGGAAAGGATCGTAATATACAAATCTCGTATATTATAATCATCTACTGACATCAGTGACAACTCTCTCACTCGTGACGTAATTCAACTACAATTATATCACATATCCATTAGAGCGTGGAAAATTCCATTTGACTTATGGAAATGTATGATTGTTGTTGTTGTTGAGATCAGGATTGATGGAGACTTGCTATCTTAGTTTTGTTGAAACAGCTCTCAAAAAGCACGACAAAGCCTCCAGAAGCTCTTGAGGAGCCGAAGAGATTCCATTCAGTCAGAACATGTTAGAACCTTCTACAATATCAACATGGCATGCTGTGATTGAGAAATTGTATATCTCTCCTGCTTGCATATTGACTGGATTATAATGATGTTATAGCCCATACTAAAAACTGTAAATACCCCTTTTCTGTACATTTTTGACTCTTACCCAATGATCGCTTCCCCTGATTCTTTAGTCTTTTGATCTGCGACTATGGGGTTCTACGCGTCCGAGTGCCGGTAATTTTATAATATAATAATATTGGTTACTAAGCTAGTTTTGTTAACTAATAGTTTTTGTCTTTTTGTCCTGTTTTCATTCATTCTTAGTTTGATCCAGAATTAGTACTTGTTTCCGCTGGATATGATTCTTCATTTGGCTGTCCTGTGGTAAGTAAGCACTCCATTATTATTAAGGACTATTATTATTATTCTATGATAGTTCCTCTCTATGAAACTAATAACTTGAGGGACCTGAAAAAGAAGTTGGATTAGTGTTGGTATTAACGACCTGGGAGCATGACCACAGTGCCCAAGGGACTACTGCTTGAGGCCTGTCACGCACGGCCTTTTTGTGGGGGATTTTTGACGTGTTAGCTCCGTTCTTCAAAGGACCTTACTACCGGATAAGGCGAGGTGTGCATTTTTAGGGTTGACCTTTTCTAACCCCACCCCTCCTCGTGGGAAGGCAGCATCTCTGTTATGCTGGTTGTCTGAAGGAAACACCTTAATGCCGTCACACCTCTGTACAGTCGGCAGTACGACTTCGCCTTCGGACCTTGGAATTGCTGCTTTTAGTCTTACCGCTCTTCAACTGACCTGTCTGACATGGTAGGACCTTGAGGAACGATTGTTCCAGCCAGCATAGCTCGATTGGTTCATCACGATAGGCAAGCCAGACCACCACGTCCTTCATTCATAAACATCATGAGACATCTGACCTAAATATAACTAGTTAATATATTACTATTATAGATTCTTTTTGAGAAGTCAAGTAATACTCCAAGTCTCGACGTTGGTACATGCAATTTCTCATTTGACAACCTTTATTGTTAATAAAAACAATATTGATACAAATCAGATATTCAGGCGTCAAAAATACAACCTTATGAATAACGAATTAGTTACTAAATTAATTACAACAGATACTATAGATTAGAAGACAGTACATGTCTGTATCGAACAGGTTCTAGAAAGTATCAACGGACATTAAGCACTATGGCTACAAAATAAATGAAGTTTCAATAAGTAACATAAATAGTATGAAGTAACAAAAAATGAAAAAAAAACTGAAATGCATGTTCTCACAAGTGAAAATTTGTTTATTTGAATACATAAATATTGGTACAAAGGGACACCAAATACAAATGCGCCGCACCGAATCCCATTTGATTTGTGTTAGGGCTGTGACACTGCCAAGTTACCCAAACTGAAGCAGGTGGTTCTTTTAGGGGGTCACACCCGGAGCCTTTGACCTAAAGGTCTGATCCACAAGGCAGTGGAGTATCGTGAAGAGATTCAGTCCTATGGTAGCCGGTGACCAACGATTGATTCCTATGCCATTTGTTCCCTCAGGATCCTGGAGTCCATGTGCATCATTGGTTAGGAATCAGGATTTTCCAACTCCTCTTGGCGAACTTTCCGTGTCCACTGGTGCGTTTAAAGCTCTGGACATTCGCCTTTCGTCCTCTCAATTTCGTAAACAACACCTGTGGTATGAGAAGGCAGTGAGTAGGACTTCCCTGGAAGAGGCTATATACGCGTGCTCATGTGAGAGCATTTTGATAGGGAGAGCGGACTCTCCCCACTCTCGGTTGTACCAGGGCATTTGGGGGAGGTCTATTTCTTAGCTAATAAAACGCACTTATTCGTTAGGACACTTCTGATTGCCATCGATTAACCTTCTCATTAGGTTACTTCTGATTGTCTCTCCATATCACAACCACTTACAATTTTTATGTTTCATTAGCGAATTTAAAAATAAAATGAGTTCGTGATTAATTTAATAATGATCTCTGCAGTTTTATAAGCTATATGTTATTAATTTATAACTGATAAGGTTAATTAACTTCATAAAGTCTGATGGTTTTCATCACTCTCCAAATGTCGTTGAATCAGTGATGATTATGGCCTTAAATAAGGGTAATAGTAACTCAAAATGTAAACGTCTTTCATTCAACTGAAGAAAAGCTACTAGTCGATATAGACATGCATGGGTTTTTATTTATTTAAACACATAAATATTGGTATAAAGGGGCACCAGATATATATGCGCCACACAAATCTCATTCGATTTCTGTGAGGGCTGTGATACTGCCCAAGTGCCCAAACTGAAGCAAATGGTTTTCTTAGGGGCCTGCACCTGGAGCCTTTGACATAGAGGTCTGATACACAAGGTAGTGGAGCATCGTAAGGAGATACAGGCCTATGGTAGTTGGTGACCAGCGATTGATTCATACGCCATTCGTTCCTTCAGGATACTGGATCCCATGTGCACCATTGGTTTGAAATGGGGGTTTTCCAAATCTCCTAGGTGGACTTTCCGTGTCCACCGGTGCGGTTAAAGCGCTGAACATTCACTTTTCGTCCTCTCGAATTTCGTGTGCAACATCCCCGCCACGAGAAGGTACTGAGTAGGATATCTACACGTATGTGTAGATATGTATGTATTTGGAAGTAATATTCATCTACTTTCTTCGCTCATGAAATTACGTTTTCTGATGGAACTATATTGAAACTACGATTAGATGAATAGAAAATGACTCCTTAGTGAGAAATCTGAAAGAATTACAGAGCATCTTAGTAAAATCTGAGAATGATACAGTAAATACTTCATTTGCAAAATGTCCATCAATTATCTAAAACTTGACTGTTCCTTTTGGAAATATCAGTCAGTTGTCTCACACTTCATTGCTCTTTCGTTTGTATGCCAATCATTTTTTTGTTCTCGTTCTCTTTTCTTTGATCCTAACCTTGTTCCTCCAGACATTTTACTTTCGACTGATGACATGTATTGCTTATATCTATCGACATCAGTAGCATACACCACAGTATAAGTATAGAAATCAAATTTAAACATTTTGTTAGGTACTACTGTTTAGTACTTCTGTAAATTTGATATTCGTCTTGACAATTTGATTCGATACATATAAATGTCAAGCTCTACTTTGGTTATGGTTGGCTTGATGAATAAGAAATTGTTTAGGTGAAATAATATTAATGGCTCAAACCTCAAAAAGAATATTATGTCGTCTGTCGGTTAAGTGCTTCGGCGCGAAGCTGGTATGTCCTGATTTCGAATCTCGCGGGTGCGGGATCGTGGATGCACACTGCTCAGATGTCATATAAAAGGACGAAATGGCCGTCCAGTGCTTTTAGGTTTTCCATGGTGGTGTTGCTTCAATTGACTCACGCTTTGAACTATGAAAATCAAAGAAATCAACTGATCATTGATAAGTTTTTTATTTCCTCCACCTCCTTAAGTTTTTTCCCACTCAATGCCAATATAGGGCTTTAAGGTAGGAAATAAATAAAGGATTAATAACATATATGCTCAACCAAATAATTCCATCAAAGTGTACAACGTCACTTACTGATTAAGTATTTCTTCACGAAACCCTTCTCTTAATATTAACCTTATCAGTTACTCCACCGTTGTCACTAATCACATTCAGTGTTTATTATTATTTTTTTAAGATTACCAAATCAATAAATCCTACTTACAATAATTCCTTGTTATTTCGTTGAAATTTTTTTTCCCCAGGGACAATTAAATCTTAGCCCTTCTTTATATGCTCATCTTACGCATAAACTTATGGCATTTGCTGAAGGGAAAGTTATTGTCGGTTTAGAAGTAAGCTACACTATCAATTTTTTCTTTTCAATGTAGCAAGTGTTTTACTATGTGCTGTGTTATTTCATAATTGGTTAAGTAATATATATATATATATATATATATATATATATATATATATATATATATACTTTGTGGTCTACATGGTATTAGGCCACAAAGTGGACGTGAAGATCAAGGAATAGGTCAAGTGAGGAGTGATAGGTAAGGTTCTAGTTTCGACCATTTTTCAGATATCTACATATCAGTTTTAATAGTTGAATTGTTAGTCATCAGAAGAATAGTCGATAGAGCCACTATTGTTTGAATATGCTGCGTTACCACCTTTCTTTACTATTTGTAGACATGTACAAAGGAGATGTGGACATCAGCTATTTGACTATTACTATGTAGGTATTTAAGGATAATATCTTTCTGAAGCTCCAAAGTGAATTATGAAGTATGATTGATGGATTGACATTTTAGTTATACCTGTTCTTCACCTCCTCTTTTTTTGTTATTCATTATGTCAAGTTTATGTATTTATTCAATATATGTATAAACTCGGGTTCGAAACCGGTCACTAAAAATTCTATGTATTTTAAGATATACTGTTGAAAATGTTTTCACTGTGTGCAACATCATTGAAACTATTGTAACATTCAATCAGTCGTATAATGGTTAATCACTCGCGCGCGAGATTCATAGGTCCTGGGTTCGAATCTCGCCAGGCGTGATCGTGGATGCGCATTGCTGAGGAGTCCCACAATAGATCGAAACGGCCGTCCAGTGCTTCCAGGTTTTCCATGGTGGTCTAGCTTCAATCGACTCATGATTTCAACAATATAAAATCATTGTTATGTGTATTTATAGTATACAAAGTCTTCTTTTCTAAATGTGATTGTTTGAACATCTCAATGATATCAATTATGAAGTTACACTTTATTGCGCATTGATCAAAGTAGGAAATGTTAGATTATTGAATTCCAATTCAATTGTCCAAAAGCATCATAATAACTTTAAAATTTAAGAATTCCAAATTCAATCTTCTGCATAGTTATCGTCGTTGCCATGTACACTCTTCTACGGTACCATAAAATAAGAAGTAAAACACTTGTGTTCATGTTACAAAGGGGCACCAAACATATATGCACCACACTTCATCATTTGATTTGTGTTAGGGCTGGGATACTGCCTAACCGAAGCAGATAGTTTTCTTAGGAGGCTACTCCCTTAGCCTTTAATCTAGAGATCCAATCTACAAGATAGCGGAGCCAATGTTAGGGAGATGTGGTTGTATGGTAACCGGTGACTAAGAATAGTTTCATACACGATTAGTTCCCTCAGGATACTGGAATTCATTCACAACATTAGTTTCGAATCAGAGTTTTTCAACATCCTTAGATGGATTCTCTGTATCCACCAACCTAGTTGAAGCGCCGGACATTTGTCTGTCGTCTTCTCAATTTCGCAAACAACACCTTCTGCCGTGAGAAGACCTCGAGTAGGAGTCAAAAAATACTATTAATTTACTTCATAGCTATTTTTTTCAATTATTTATACTTTGAATGAATGAAAGGTGGTCCCGCTTTCTTTCTCTCTATTATGATTTTTTAAGAAATTTGTTTATATTGCTATCACTTGTCATTATTATTATTATTGTTAATCTTCCTTGTTGTTGGTTTTTAAAGGGTGGTTATTACCTGGATACTTTAAGTGAATCAGTTGGTCATACTTTGTCTGCTCTATTAGGTGATCCAATGCCATCTTTAGATCCAATGAAACCAATTAATCCAAGGTTAGTTTTCACTGTATATTGACAATAGTAGTAGTGTGTCAGTCAATTCGTCACACAACGTAAAACCTGGTACATATCTATATGTATATATTAGGGCATACATATTAAAGTTTCATTGGGATTAGTCAATATGATTCATTGGAATTTAGTAGATTCCATGTGAAATTCTGCTGATATTCGGATTGTCCCTGTAAGTAGCAGTAAGAAAATATCCAAGATGATCCGTGTGTATTCAATCCATTTCTTATTATTTTCATAATTGGTCTATCAATTTGAATAACTATATATCTTGTAAGTATTCTATACATTAATGTTGTTTTATTCACTAATTTCTATCAATGTCTCATTCTGATTTAAGGAATTCAGTAGTAGTAGGCTCAGTGGTCTAGAGGTTAAGTGTTTGTGCAAGACTGAAGGTCCTGTGTTCGAATCAGTTTGCCTCCAAATAGCCTGTTACGGTAGAGGGTAAGGAGAGTCAGCTCTCTCTTCAAATGCTCTCACATGGACACGTGAATATAACAGCTGTCAGGGAAATCCTACTCACTGTATTCTCGCACCATGGGTGTTGTCCACGAAATCGAGAGCACGAAAAGCGAATATTTAGCACTTTAACCAGGTTGATGGGTATAGGTGATCCACATAGGGAATTGGAAATCTCTGATTCCAAACTAATGATGAACATGGATTCCAGGATCCTGAAGCAACAAACGGCGTACGAACCTATTGTTGTTCACCGGTTACCATGAGATTGTATCTCCTAACGTTGCTCTACTGCTTTGTAGATTAGACCTTTCGGTCAAAGGTTCCAGGTGTGGCCCTCTAAGAAAATCATCTGTTTCAGTTTTAGCACATATGTGTTTGGTGTTTTCTTGTACCAATGTTTATGTGTTTAGATAAATTAATAAAATAAGTAAGTAGTATCACTAGGATATTTGGCGGCCTGCTTAAACATATGGGCTACCAGTTTCCCGTCATCTATATATTTCAACAAGTTATCTAATATTGTTTGTTTTAATACATCATTATGGCTATTAAGCACACAACCTTTCGCTGTAAAGGTTACAAAAGGCCTAATCAGAGATGTCGTGTTTGCTGGGAACATGCAGCAAAAAGAATATACATTATTCATATGTCGATTGACTGAACTGCTGACATCCAACTGGCGATCACTGAATGTTTATCATCAGGAGCAACGAAGAAATAAGAAACGTAAACATGTTGAAATACTTTATGCTGAGAATTCGATTTTGTACCAAATAATATAATATTGAATAAGGCTAATAATAATAATAATAATAATAATCTCGAAAGTGTTCTTCCCAGTAGAATAAATAGACATGTACTTTGAGGTAAATGACTTATAATTATTCAAAGAAACAAAAAGGACACTATTATGATGCTAAGGGTTATGCTCAACAGTCCAGTTTCAATGTATTGATGAATAAGTGACCTTCAAGGTACTTTCCATTAATTCCTCATAATATTTTGATCGTATTTATTTTATGCCCATATTTGGTGTATAAGCATGTTATTTCATTACATAAAGTACCTATTCTACTGGCTTAGTGTTCTTGTCTTTGATATCCAATCATTTTGGGGTTCAAATCAATAAGATATTCTCGTGAATAGGTATCACCCGGTCACGCTTCATATCACTATATCTATCGATCGATTAGTATTCTATTCACTGATTTTCGCAACCGAAAATTTCATCCAATCAAAGCACAGAAAACTTCCTTCATAACACACTCGTTAAATCATGAAAATAAGGTTAACGTTTTGGAGAAGTGAGAGCTCCGATTTCCTACTTACAACTTTACTATTACATAATAATAACGACTAATCGAACATGTAATCAAGGAAGCCATAAAGAAAACAAATAGAACCATTGTTATATAAAAGTTCAATAGCATAACTGAGAATGTGGTAAAGTTAACAAGACTGTTGTTTATTTATTTATTTAAACACATAAATATTGGTACAAGGAAGCACCAGATACATATGCGCCACACAAATCTCGTTTGATTTGTGTGAGAGCTGTGATACTGCTCAGGTGCCCAAATTGATGCAGGTGGTTTTCTTAAGGGGCCACACCCCGAGCCTTTGACGTAAAGGCCTGATCCACAAGGCAGTGGAGCATCGTAAGGAGATGCAGTCCCATGGTAACCGGTGATCAACGATTGATTCATACGCCATTTGTTCCCTCAGGATCCTGGAGCTAGACCATGTGGACCATTGATTTGGAATTAGGGTTTTCCAACTTCCCTAGATGGACTCGCCGTGTCCACCAACCCGGTTAAAATGCCGGACATTCGCCTTTCGTTCTCTCAATTTCGTAAACAACACTGGTGCCACGAGAAGGTAGTGAGTAGAACTTCCCTGACAGAGGCTATATACGCGTGGCCATGTGAGAGCATTTCGAGAAGAAGAGCGAACTCTCCCCACTCTCGGCCGTACCAGGGCATTTAGGGGCTGTTAACAACCCAATGAGAAGAACCTCAAGCTCTCATCAAAAGAGCATTTGTTTTCTGTAGTCCTCAAAGTAATATTCTTCACACGACTTATATTATTACTAACCAATTGAATTACAAATTCTCACATTTTACTTCTTCATTAATGTGTTTTCTATGTACTGCGTTTATATTCATTATTATTTTGTCCTTTTTTTCAGCGTTTTGGAAACAATATCCAACTGTATATCTACATTAAGTTTTCGTTGGAAATTTTTACATATTTATCCTTTATTAAATGATAATGTACTATTCCCTGATATAAGCCATTTAAAATTACAAAGTTGGTAAGTTTTTTTATTTTTAAGAGATTATTGTCTTTTTTTAACAAATATACATTTTTAGTACGGGGGGGGATTTGTGAAGATTGTAAAATTTACATTTTCAATCTGTTATAACTCAATCTGTTATATCTGTTATGACCGAGTGGATACCTTTGTTAATGTATGACGTGATAAGACCGTCAATCAGAGAGCAGCGAATTCTCGATTGGAACAGTGATACACGGAAACCATACGAGCAGTCTAGAATACGTATCGGTCCTGTTTCGGCCTAGCCCAGCCAGTTTAGTCTAGAACAGCCTCTGTGGTATGAATCATTATATTTCAGACATACTGAGTTTATATACCAAACGGACTGACCACATCGTACCAATAAAATAGAAAATCAGAAGGGGTTTTTGTGGATGTTTCAATATTTTCATAGTTGAAATCATGTGTTAATTGAAGCTAGACCACCATGGAAAACCTGGAAGCACTGGACGGCCGTTTCGTCCTATTATGGGATGCGCACTTATGAGGAGTCCCATAATATTAATCATCAATGAACATAAGATTATTATTAGTAGTATAGCGAGTTTTGAAACTAGTTGAGAACTAATATAACAAACTAATTAAACTTATCAATCATCTGATACCAATTTCAATTTTGTCATATCATGTTTACCTTTTTTTCCAAAAAAACCCACCCAGGTCTGATGTGAAAGTTCCAAATTTTGAACCTACTGATAAACATCATAATGTTGAAGATAAATTAAGCATAGAAAAAAGATTTGATTATTTGAAAAATGCTCATCCAATTGCTGGTAACAATAAAATATCCGGGTAAAATAAAGTTGTTTATATGTTTGTTTATTAAACCTTATCTGGGATATAACTATTTCCATTTGTGTATTATTTATGGTAATACTATTTTATGGATTCGTTTCAGTCAGTTATAATTAACGTAGAAGCTCACAGAAATGCGCATAGTTCTTTAGTCACCTCCAAATGCCCTGATACGGTCGAGAGTGGGGAGAGTTCGCTCTCCCTCTCAAAATGCTCTCACATGGCCACGCGTATATAGCCTCTGCCAGGGAATTCCTACTCATTGCCTTCTCGTGGCGGGGGTGTTGTTTACGAAATTGATAGGACAAAAAGCGAATGTCCGGCACTTTAACCGGGTTGGTGGATATGGAGGATCCACCTACGGGAGTTGGAAAACCCCATTCCAAACTAATGGTGTACATGGGCTCCAGTATCCTGAGGGAACGAATGGCGTGTGAATCAATCGTTGGTCACTGGCTAATATGGGACTGCATCTCCTCACGATGCTCCACTGCCTTGTGGATCAGACCTTTAAGTCATAGGCTCCAGGTGTGGCCCTCTAAGAAAACCACCTGCTTCAGTTTGGGCACCTGGTCTTTATCACAGCCCTCATACAAATCAAATGAGATTTTTGTGTGGCGCATATGTATCTGGTGCTTCCTTGTACCAATTTTTATATGCTTAAATAAAAATAGAAAAACCTTAACGAGATGTATCATTAATAACTTGAAATACTAGCAGTATGAATGATAGTGGGAAAGACAATGAATAAAAGGATATGATGTGAAACAAATATGTGAACAGAGGAATATTATAGATTGTAGTCACAAGCTGTTCGTGTAAATTATGTTTGGTACTTGGCTATGTATTTTGATGTTTAAGGGCTAGTGCTTGTAAATCATGATTGTTTGTAAACGATTCCGTTGTGTAGCTCAAATGATTTAAAGTGTATGTGCTATTCATTAATTACTTGACATATACTTCGATTAAATTATCTTGAATATTTCACTTAATCCATGCTTCTTTATTCATTAACTCAGTTTATCATATCGTGGAATGACCGAGTGAGAAATACTGAGGTTAGATATAGGATACTAAGTAAAAATGTCAAGTTAGTTGAAGTATCTATGACTCTTAATCAAATGAGGTGGCTAGATTCGTTTCACACACTCATCACCTACTTTGATGTTCAATGACTGCTACAATAATCTTAAATTGGAAGGAAGTTATGGGAGGTCATGAAATCACTGACTGTTGTTCTAAGCTATGTCAGTAGATTTTTACAAACTACCCACAGTCTACGCAATTATCATGACTAAAATGGTTAAAGAGACTAGGTGACATAGTTCAGAATCGGTTTTAATGGGGCGGACACATTTACTAGTTAGATTCTTCCAGATCGTGAATCTCAGTATTTCCTCATCTACATCTGATTCTGTTTTCTTGAACTGTATTATAAATCTTTCATTTCTGTCTGTAGCTCTTCTAGAGTTACTACCAGTCCCAAGCCTGGGTAAAGGAGGAGGGTTAAGCATGGGGTTAACGACCCCCCAACGAACTCTAGCTAAAAAAACGCTAACCAGAAAGAATAATTCAAATCGTTTAATCTCTGCCCGGGGAGTTGAAGGAATAATTATGACGTCTCATGATGACAGCCGACATTGTCCGGAAGTCACGAGACCGATGTCCCTTCTAACAACCAGAGCAACACTTTATAGGTACATGGTACGTCCGGGCAATGTGGGAAACCGGGAAGACCAGTCAAATAGCAATGGAAATGAGGAGATACACATTGACAGTACTTGGAATCATCGAAACCCATTGGACAAAAGCTGGACAGCAAAGGCTAGGCACGCGAGAGATGCTGCTGTACTCTGGTCACGAAGAGGAAAATGCTCCACACACTCATGGAGTTGCTTTAATACTGTCCAGAGAAGAACGAAATGTACTTGTAGGATGGGAATCTCAAGGATCCAGGATCATCAAAGCATCATTCAGAACAAAGAAGGAAGGGATCACAATGAATGTAATCCAATGTTATGCACCCACTAATAATAGCAACGACAACGATAAAAATCAGTTCTATGAAAGGCTGCAATCAATTATAGCGAAGTGCTCACGAAAGGACATCACCATCCTGATGGGAGATCTAAATGCTAATGTCGGAGTGGACAACACAAGATATGATGACAGACTTGCGAATTCACGTTCATTCAACAAAATGGTTATAGATGACATAATATTCCCCCACAAACCCATACACAAGGCTACATGTATGTCAACGGATCATACTACACAGAACCAGATCGATTATATATGCATCGGTAAAAATTTCAGAAGGCCAATGGAAGACAAGAGAATCAGAGGAGGAGCTGACATAGCTTCAGATCATCACCTGTTGGTTACCAAGATGAAAATGAAGCCGGAGAAGCACTGGACAATTTGAGAAACATCATTACAAAAGTTTAGTGTAGCCATACTTCGAGATACTGACAAACTCAAAGAATTCGAAATATATATCAGCTACAGTTTCAAGCCTTATAAGATCCACTCCTAGAAGAAGAAACTGCTATGGAGGGCAATTGGAAAGGTATCAATCAAGCACTGACTTCAATCTACCAGGAAGTGATGAGCTACAACAAGCATGATCATAAAGAGTGGGTCCCTTTCGAAACCGTGCACAAAGTGCAAGAAAAGAAGAATATGAAGAACGCAATCAACAACAGCCGAACAAAAACAGAAAGTTTGGGCACAAGCTGCATACTCTGAAGTACATAAACAATAAAATAAAATCTGTGAAAAATATTTAGAATGACTTTAGAAAGTAAAGTTAATTGTTAGATTTTTAGAATGCAGGATTTATGGTAAGGAGTATACTCTCTCCCTCACAAAATGTTCTTATATGGCCAAATATATATAGTCAAAGCATCGGAGGCCCTACTCAATGCCTTTTCATGGTACGAGTATTTATGAAATTCAGACGATGAAAAGTAAATGTCCGGTGCTTAAATCGGATTGGTGGGTACGAAGGATCTACCTAGAGGTGTTGGCTAGATCATGTATAGAGGTAACATTGTAACTCGACAATTTTGATGTTTGATTATATTTCTTTGAAAAAGCTTGGATCAGATTGCCAGGCGAAACGTTGGATTTACTTCGAATTCATTCGCTGAGATTTTACAAATACATTCTTCCTCAATGCTTCATATCAACTAGGCGCCAATATACTATAAAACTGTTCTGTTGAATTTAGACGAAAGTTATTATATGAAGGGAACATTGGTCCTCATTGTCAGGTGGTTTAGTAATAACCCCTAAACTGCTATCCAGTTTTTAATGATTTCTGCTAACCACCAGACTGATTTCACGCGTTGACTCATCTTAATCCATACTTCAATTCAAATTTCCCTCCGTAAAGTATGTTACGTAATACTTTTATTGGATTTTCTTTATTGTTTCTTAGAACCTGCTTAGTTTATGACAATCGAATGCAAAATCATAAGAATGAAGAAGATCCGTAAGTTAATTGGTTATTTTTCAAACATTTGCCTACACATTTATTTTTATGTTAAGTGAGTAACTACTTAAAAAGTTTAGTAGTAGTCTGTCTTAGTTTAAGAAGAAAAATGGGCTTGTAAATTTTTTTTATAAAAAAACAAATGTGATGATAAGTTCATATCTTTAGAGAAATAAATTATTGGTTAACCATCAGTTAATAATTGTAATCAGTGATGGTCACCGGCTACCATGGGACTGAATCTCCTTACAATGGTCCACTGCCTTTTTGGGTTAGACCTTTAAGTCAAAGGCTCTGGGTGTGGCCCCTTAAGAAAACCACCTGCTTGAGTTTGGGCACCTGGGCAGTATCACAGCCCTCACACAAATCAAATGAGATTTGTGTGGCGCATATATATCTAGTGCTGCCTTGTACCAATATTTATGTGTTTAAATATATAAAAAAAATAATAACCATCATTTTGGGATAGAATCATCGAAAACTGAATATGAAACAAAGTGGGAACAACACAATTTACAAAACATGATGCCATCATTCATTATATCTCGTTGCTTTCTCTTCAGCCACATGTAAACTCATATTTAATCATTAAATGTTCATTGATAACGATTTGTCTATAATATGAGAAAGGTTCCTTTCACGGTGTGGGCAACCGGGAAGTGATAACTGCCCTCGTACCTTTAACAGCGCACAAGATAAGAAAGGTGAAGAATTAAAAATTTTTTAAAAATGATTTTGTTTTATCTGCTCAAAGTAGTAGTTTTAGAATGTTTGATTAGTTTTGTTGTTTATTATGACCAAATTCTGAAGGTATGTAAAATTGAATCATCAAATTATGATCACAGTTAATTAAATAAAAAGAATTAAGATTTTATCAAGATAGTTGATGGTTTATTCCAGACTATTTTTGAATACAAAAGTCAGGTTTAAATGGTTTAGTCATTGTGGCTTCTATTAATTTATGCCGTTTATTGATAACTTTGAAAGAATTCACTAAATCCACTTTGTGTCTCATGTGTTGTAGGTAGCGTTCTACTGAACTATCTATGCAAATTTGGTTTTGAATTAGTAGGTTTTTGGAAAGATGCTCATTAAAAAGAGTAGAAGTGCATCTTCCTGTCATTCCAATGTACATATTTATGCATGCATATGGAAGTTAAATATGATTAATATTTACTTTTGTATATGTGATTGAGTACAGTCTTGCGTACACTACAATCAACTTAGGTTTTTAGGGTTCTATCCATTCAAGATTGATGAAGCCAGTGTGACTTTTATCGTATTTAATTTTATGTTTTCAAGGCCCGTAAAACTACCGCGTGGAAACTGTTGTAACCTCCGGGTTTTTAGACACTAGTGTCGCACCAGGAGCGAGTATAATCTATATACATACCAGTAACATAAGTTTTCACAGACTTATCTTCTGGCATACACACAGGTATACTTATCCTGTGGGTAAATATACGTTACATGCACACGGGTAACACACAAGTTCTCACCTATAAATCCTTCGACACACACTCAGATATACTCTGAGAGCGTAGATAGATGGACACTATTCCTTTTGAACGTATTTAATACAACTGACTGTCTTTCACGCATTACATCCATACCACTGGTACAAAGGATTTCGTCCATGCACTTCATGACATACACATAAGCATAATAACTCTCTTGGGTATTGTTAATGTTCACCTCTCCCTAATATTTGCTACCGTATCTTTTTATTATGTCATCGACCTGATGGTTTAAGCTGCCTATTGTATTAAACATAAGACAGATATTTTTCAGTTTACGTTCGTTTTACGAGCCTGACTCTTACCCTTTGCATATGTCTACATACATAACTTGGTGAGCCGAGACTTATCCAATTCATATACACGAGTATACGCATCTGTCTTCCTTGCACGATTTTGAAAGCCTTGAAGAGTGAACTCTAAGTAATAGAAGTTGAACATAGGAATGGTGGATTTTTCTTATCTCCACTGACTGAATGAATTAGCTAGCGCAGTTGCCTCCACTATTCAGCCAGCGACACTTGTAGGCTTTCGTTTGGATTTTTTTCTTCATATAATTATCATTATTGTGGCTAAGATTGTTTGTTTGTTTTTCTTTATTTATGGATCACTTAAATATATAAAGAACATATCCAGAAAATCCAGAACGTATCAAACATACTTATGCACTTTTGAAACAACTTGGCCTTAAACGTCGTTGTAAATGTATTGAAGTAAGTTGAATATCACATTTTCCTATTGAAGAATAATTTGTATAACTTAAGCTTATATCATGAAAAGATCTGTAATTAGGGAACTTTCAAAAAAAATTAAAGTACATTTAATATTTATCAGTGTATACTCCCAACCCAAACATGGATTGAATCCAAGTCATTCAGTTTTTAAAGATTTTAATGGATAATACCAAGTCTTTGAAATCATTGACTATTATTCTAATGCGCGATTTCGTGGATTGGTTGAGGTTAGACATTAACACCACTGGATGCCGTCTTAGTGGTCTATCGGTTAAGTGCTCCGGCGTGAGACTGGTAGGTTCTGGGTTCGAATCCATCGAGGCGGGATCGTGGATGGGCACTGCTGAGGAGTCCCACAATAGGACGAAACGGCCGTTCAGTGCTTCCAGGTTTTCGATGGTGGTGTAGCTTTAATTGACTTATGATCTTAACTATATAAAAAAAATATTCTATTGCTTGTTGGTATGTTCTAAGATTCCAACTAAAAAGAAAAAAAGTCACAATACTAGTAATCAATGGTGGTTACAGATGTTTATATTTCATATTTTACAATAAACTCCTTCTTTTAGTAGTAAGTTGTCTTAGATGTTGTTATATCCCGAAGCGATTTATGAATGGTAACTTTTGAGGACTGTTTATGGACCAATTTGATATGTATATATCCTATTGTATAATTGTTAAGCATATTCATATTCATGTCCCTCTTATTATAAACTTTATTTTGACCCATAGATCATTACTGTACGATTCACCATTCCTTAGTTTTACCCAGTCTTATTAATTACTGTTTCCCCCTATTCATAGCCACATTTGGCTAAATCTTGTACAAATGCTGTTTCTTATTTTATTGGTACGATGTGGTCAGTTTGTTTGGTATATTAACCCAGTATGTTTGAGAGTAATGATTCATATTGCAGTGCCTGTTATTGCTGTTCTGGAGTTAACTGACTGGGCTAGGCAGAGAGCAGGACTGTTAAGTACGTAAGACTGCTCATACGGCTTTTGTGTATTATTGTTCTGATCGATAATTCACTGCTCTCTGATAGACGGTCTTATCACTTATATATACTAAACAGAGCATGTATTTATGCACACGATGTAACAGAAGTCATTTTTCAAGATTTACTAACTCTTCCCATTTTCTCAATTGAACATTATCTTACTTAGGCTTCTACGTTACAGAGATGTTTTAAATTGAACAAATAGTTATTGAAAGATATCAAAAAATCAATTGTGTCTGTAAAAAAATGTCTCAGCGATTGGAATTCAGTTAGCTGTAACCGTTTTGTTCGGCAGCTCATTGTGACCTTCTTCACATTAACACTTTAATCAATTCCGAATACACAACATTTATTTGATTTAAACACACACACATTGGTACAAGAAATCATCAAACACATATGTTCCACACTTTGTCATTTGATTTGTTTGACGTCTAGGATATTACTCGGGTACCAAGACCGAAACAGGTGGTTTTCTTACGAGGCCACACCTGGTACCTTTGACCGAAAGGTCTAATCTACAAGGCAGTAGAGCATCGTAAGGAGATGTAGTCCCATGGTAGCCGGTGACCAACGATTGATTCATACACCATTTATTCCCTCAAGATCCTGGAATCCATATTCACTATTAGTTTGGAATCAGGGCTTTCCAATCCCCTATGTGGATCTTCTATATCCACCGACCTAGTTAAAGTCCTGGATATTCGCTTTTTGTCTTCTCATTTTCGGGAACAACTCCCGTGTTGCGAGAATGCAGTGAGTAGGACTTCGCTGACAGTGGTTATATGCACGTGGCTATGTGAGAACACTTCGAGAGGGAGAGCTGACTCTCTTTACCGTTGACCGTACCAGGGCATCTACGGGCAAGCACACGAAATCTTTAAAATAATTAGACGATAGTTTAGCACATAGTTGTTTCATTAACCTATATTTTTCCGACCATTTTGATAATATCCCTGAAGATGCTTAAATTAGAGTTTTAACAAATCATCTCTTATGTAACTAACTGAATAAAAAAAGAAGAAGGCTATTACAGTTTAAATAATCATTTTTTTGTTTTTTTTTGTTTCCCTTAATTTGACATTTTTTTAAAAGGCACGTTATGCAACTCGAACAGAACTATTACGTGTACATACAGAAGAATATGTGAATACAATAGCTTCAACTGTGAATATGGAACAAACAGCTTTGAATGATTTTGGTGCTTCAGAAAATTCTGTTTATTTCAACTGTGTAAGTGTTTTTTTTCTCAATCTAATCATTTGCTCACTAGTGACTGACTTCGAAAAGTACATCATGGTGTTCTAGTGAGAAGCAGTGGCCAATGGAGTTCAAACCACGTCTGTTGTGAGATAGGAACTCACTGAAGACATTTGATGAACAGTTGCTCAACTTCGTGGATCAGTTGAAGTTAGACATTAACACCGTTAAATGCCGGCTCAGTGGTCTATCGGTTAAGGGCTCTGGCTCGAGACTGGTGGGTCCTGGGTTAGAATCTCGAGAGTCGGGGATCGTGGATGCACACTGCTGAGGAGTACCATGGTAGGACAAAACGGCCGTCCAGTGCTTCCAGGTTTTCCATGGTGGTCTAGCTTCAATTAACTCACGCTTTCAACTATGAAAATACTAAATCTCCACAAAACCGCTTCTGATAATTAATCTAATTTAAACCTAATTAACTGAAATATCATTAAATTGTGGGATGTTAAATTGTTTTATGTTATAAAGTTGTAAGTCCGAACCTCACATCACTTACGTTGGTTTGAACAACAAATTTAAGTAGTATGTAACACCAATCGGAAGTGGAAAACATGGCAGTAGACGGCTAGTGAGGTCGAATTGAAGAAAACAGAAAGGAATAGTGAATTGGAAGAATCATACAAAATGTAATTTTGTATTAAACGATAAAGTGGTCGTCCCCACCTGAATTCTCGTTCACTACAGTATCATCAACCTTCACATTTAGTGTAATTCATATTCAAGTACCTGATCAATTGTTTAATTTATTAGTTATTTATAATAACTTGTTTGAATCCAAGATATCACAGAAAATACCTACATGCTAACCCGGTTTAAGCTCCGGAGATTCGCTTTTCGTCCTCTAAATTTTGTAAATAATACTCATTTCATGAGAAGCTAGTGAGTGGAACTTCGGTGATAGTGTTCATATTAGTGTATTTTGAGAGTGAGCGAGCGAACTATCGTCATCTTTGGTCGTACAAGAACATCTTAGGACAATGTACTCTGTCCTTCTATCGATTCATACATTTATTAACTAACTATCAGTACAATGTTTAACTGAATGAACTTTCACTGTTCATGCATTATATAATAGCTTAGACTAATTGTCAATAATAATATTCTCGTTAATATTTGTCTTCATTATAGTGAAATTTGAATTGTTGATAATATCAATGTGTTGATACCATTTTCCGTCGATCCAAATAAAAGAAAAACAGAATTAATAAATTCTCCCCCATTTAAAGACACTTACTTAAGGAAGTTAATGATGATCAATAAACAGTTGAAATTTGTTATGACTTGCGACCTGTTAATTATCACGTGATATAAGGTCGCCAATCAGAATACTACTTATACAATCTTGGCATTGTGCCAAATTAATGGCGCGTTGACCCTTACAAGCAACTTAGAGTCCCTACGGGTTCATTTCACTTAGCCTTAACCTCTGAGTCCAGAACACAATTTTAGCTTACACTGTATGAATCATGTATTTCAGACACACTTGGTTTATATAGAAGTAAATCGAACCACATCACACCATAAAATAGAAAATAACAATTATACAAGATCAAGTTGAAGGTGGCTGTAATTGTGCGAGACTGTAACTAAGAAATCGGGAATAACTTAAAGATAATAAATCATATAATAGTATATTTTTAATTTATTTCAACACAAATATTGGTACAAAGAGGGCACCAGATATATATGCATCACACAAATCAAATGAGATTTGTGTGAGCGCTGTGATACTACCCGGATGCCCAAACCGAACCAGGTGGTTTTCTTATGGGGCCTTTGACCTAAAGATCTGATCCACAATGTAGTGGACCATCGTGAGGAGATGCAGTCCCATGGTAGCCGATGGACAACGATTGATTCATACGCCATTTGTTCCCTCAGGATACTGGAGTCCATGTGCACCATTAGTTTGGAATGAGGGTTTTCCAACTCCCCTAGGTGGACTCACTGTGTCCACCAACCCTGTTAAAGCACTGGACATTCACTTTTCATCCTCTCAATTACGTAAACAACACCCGTGATGCGAGAAGGCAGTGAGTAGGACTTTCGTGGCAGAGGCTGTATACGCTTGGCCATGTGAGAGCATTTTGAGAGGGAGAGCGGACTCTCCCCACTCTCGGCCGTACCAGGGCATTTGAGGGCCATATAATAGTAGATACCGACATGATTGGCCTCAGAGTTTTTGACTTTTGTATGAAAACAAAAGGAGAAATCATGAAATACTCAGCTAAAAGAAGTTCACTTTAAAAGTAATAATTTCAGATCACAATGTATTGTTTCATGGAAAAATCTGTTCATTCAACAAATTATGCATTAAAAAATTTAGAAGCCAACTTTTCCAAGTCTTTCGTCAGTTTTTGGATCTGCTGTCAATTTTTGAACATGTACTATGCTAGCATTTGCTTGGTTTTGTAATTTTCGTAGCCGATCTATATTTAACAATCTTAACGCAACAGCCGCAGCCTCTACAACAGGATCTTTAACACTAAATCCAAGACATACATCATCGAGCTTTAACATATCAATCTAAACGATGCAAAAAGATCGAATAAATAGAAAGTTTGCGTGGATTTCATAAAAAAAATTAAATTTGAATAAACTTTAAAAGTGTGAAAAAGGCTATATTTAGACTGTATATTTTCTCTCTCCCAAATGTTATCATTACAAAAAAATGCGGTTTCCTTTTAGAAACAACCGTACAAACTTACCTTATTTTTCGAGGGTAGTACTTATTTTAGTACAATCGTTTTTTACAAAAGGATGTTTTTATTTCAAATTATAAAACAATCTTACCAACATGAACGAAAATAAGTCTGGGAACCCAAACAGGTCATCCTATCATAT